>NC_051398.1:14806593-14809093 GCF_015228065.2 Penaeus monodon | reverse complement strand
TGAGCCTCATAACCATCTTCACAAAAAATATTTCATAGAATTATTATATTCGGATTAAGAAACAAAATTTAAACAGCCTAGCTTTACAGGGTGCAGGGGAAGATCAAACGCCTAAAAATGATTAGCGATTGATCAAATGAAGGGCAGCACCCATATGTTACATTGATAATACTAAAGCCTTCGACACAGTGAAACACAAAGACATAAAGAGCCTGGCACTTTGATACGTCCTCAAACATGTTTTTCTTTATGCACACACCATTAGAACCTGATGAAATACCTTATCCTTTTGTTTGCCTCTACCTTGATATAACGTGATATACACTCCGTCTAGCCAGAGTACGATATTTTTCAGATATGTTTCTCGTGTCTCATATGAGAATTTATATTTTCATTTATTACGAATCACATCTTATGTCTCTTGATACAATATTCTCATATAAATGTGCATAAAATATTTCTGTGGCCTTTTAGCAGTATATCAAATACATGTTCCCTTTACATGAGGTCGCTGAAACGGTAAGAATTTCCAACGTATCCTGGTCATATGATGTAGTACTGACCGGTGGGATGAATATTCTGTACCTCTATGATGTAACCTTTTAGGCTTAAAGGAAAGGCTGTGTATCTTAATTTGTTGAGATATTACAGGCACTAAGACCAGTAAATGTCTATGGTCACTGGAATTATGCAGTTGTATGAGATTCGGATTCTATGCAGCCATGGAGCTCACTCGTAGTGGATACGATAAGATGCGAAACTTCAAGCAACTTCCACTTTCTATAAGAAAAACAATAGATGTAAAAAAAACCTGAAATACATCTGAAAGTTTCCACAGCCCTGCAAAGCAAAGAGAGGTGTGTATAAACAAGTTGCAGAGTAGTCAGGTACTTCTTCCACTTTAAATGACATTTCACAATATTTTTCTTGCAATAGAAAGTCATACCAGCATATTAATTAATTCAGCGGTTTTCTACTGGCTTTTTAATGTGAAGAAAAATAACTAATTTTTCAAAATGTTATTTTAGAACAAACTTCGATGATAGTAAGTCACGAGACAACATTAAACAATGTATCAAAGTGCAAGGGGGCTATCATGAAGATGACGAGGGATATTAATATAGACTAACGAGAACCATGGGAATGCCGCAAAAAGTAATCGTTCTCTCTTTCATGCTACTCCTTCTATCCTTCACCTCTCCTCAATCTCTTCCTTTCCCCCTGCCACCTCCTCTCATTCCCAAATCTTCATTAAATTCCCACCTTCCCTTCCCTACATCTGCCCCCTCCCACCTCCCTCTCCCTCTTTAAACGCCCACCTTCCTCGCTCTCTCATACCCTTCCCTCCATCTTTTACCCCCTTTTCTTCTCTGAGCCGCTTCTTCCTTCCCCATCCCTTTTCCTCTGCCTCCTTCATTTATCCTTTGTCCTCTTTCTCCCTCTCTCCCTTTCTTAACCTCCCCCTTCGGATAGTCGTGTCATTACTAAGTGTGCACAAATACACAGTTTAATTACGTTAATGCAGTTCTTGCCTCTAAGAATAATAATTGTAATAACAATAATAGTAAAAACAGCAACAAAAACAATAATAATGACGATTATAATAGTATGATAGAGCAGGATTCTCATAGATGTGTTTATGTGCGTGTGTGTGTGTGTGTGTGTGTGTGTGTGTGTGTGTGTGTGTGTGTGTGTGTGTGTGTGTGTGTGTGTGTGTGTGTGTGTGTGTGTGTGTGTGTGTGTGTGTGTGTGCGCGCGTATGTGAGATTCTTCAGTATTTATGTTATCAAGTACCACCCCCATTTCACACTAAAGTGAAGCGACTTAAAGTCCGCAGTCACATGGAATATGATTTCAGGCGTAAAATGTAGGCGTATCGTACGAACAGATGGGTAGACGAGTAAAACATAAACAAATTTAAATTATAATGGAGATCTCTAAATTAATAGGAATCTCTACAGCTACAAAGAACATCGAGACGAATACACAATGAGCTTGGTGAAGAAAATCAACAGGACGAGGAGTTAGACAGGGTTACGCTCTGTCGCCAGACCTCTTTAGAGCGGAAATATAAGAAAACATACAAGGCCTACCTGGAATAAAATGCAGGAGATTATAGAGTCAAAAACCTGGAAAATTAAAAGCTCGTCGATAGAATGCATCGAACTAGCCCCTATGAGGGAGTTCACGACGGTACAGCCATGATGGTAAACAAAAAGAAACGTAATGGCATCCAACACTGCACAACAATACTAAACAATTTTGGTACCAGGTTTTTGGATAGCTTCAGATGGCAAATGTGAAATAGATCTGGCAGCTCCTACGACGTCGCTAGTGCCAAACTGTATCGGTCTATGCCGTTCCGTTGGATCCATCAGCTGCGTGGAGAGGAGCCTGCTGCATGGGCAACAGCTCGCTCCTCACATTATTTCGCACAGGCAAGACAGAGAGTCAGTAATGCCAAAGTCGACATCGACTGATGTTGGCATATATATATATA
>NC_051398.1:14771593-14774093 GCF_015228065.2 Penaeus monodon | reverse complement strand
TGGAATGGAGCGACCTTTTGGTATTTTACTAATTGGAACATTGAGTTTTATAATGTTCATGGAGATTTTGTGTATCAGAGGGCGCGTGTGTGTGATTTGTCACGTCTACTTGCGTGATTTTATGTTGCAGTTGTTTTTGGAAATCTGAGAGATACGAGGGTTTTCCCTCAGAGCTTTGACCCCAAATATGGTGGAAATAAATATTATTCTATCAGAAATGGATGGTAAGTTTAATTCTGATCTCATGTTTACTATCCTTGCTGTTCTCGGGGCGCCGAGGATAATCCTCATAGCTTCATTTTGCACTACCTCCAAACTACCTATCTCTGATTCCTTACACTGCAACAAGTGCAGTGCATGGTAGTCTACAACTGACCTTATAAAAGCCAAGTAAAACAGTCTAGCGAGCTTAACATTGATGCCATGTTCTCTTCCGACAAGAACTTTCAAAGGTTTCAATCTCTCCCAGAGTCTCTTCTTTAGAGAGAGGACCAGGTCTGCATCATTTACATTCACCCCGAGATATTTATACTAGTGGCATATGTTAAGCTCCTGGTCACCTATGCGAAAAGTGGGTGGGGGTATGATACATGGGTTTAGAGCCATTGTTTTCTCAGCGGAAATGACTAATCCACACTCATGTGCCTTTGCTGTGATTCTGTCGAGAATTATTTGCATCCTCACTTGTGATGATGCTCTGACGCATATGTCATCAGCATAGCATATAATGGATTCACCATCCCCAAGTGGGATATCTGCCACCAGCTTGTGCATGAGGACATTGAACAGCATAGGGCTGAGAACTCCTCCCTGTGGCGTCCCAAGTTCAAAAGACTGTGAAGTGGAACTTCTCACTCCCCTGAACAGGACACTTGCAGATCTGTTCGAGAGATACATTCTAATCCAGTTCAATATCTTACCCCGGATGCCAAAGCTTACTAATTGTTCTAGGATAACTTCTCTGTTTGCAATGTCAAAAGCTGACTTAAGGTCAAGAAAACAGTGTGCTTCCCTGGAATAGAGCTGTGAAAAGTACTCTGCAAAGCAATATTGTGTGCTACGTCCCGATAGAAATCCGTACAGTCTGTGAGATAATTTACCTTGTAACCTGTACCTGAGTCTGTTCAAAATTATCCTTTCTAGAACTTTGCATACACATGAGGTTAATGAAATTGGTCGGTATTTATCAGTGTTTGATTTCGGTATAGGGATGATTAGACTGCGTGTCCAGGAGCCAGGCAGAATACCTTGTGACAAACTTAACCTGTATAGGTGCAAAAGGGGATTACCAGGTACCTGAGCTATAAGGCGGAGGACACTATAGGTAATTCCATCCTCACCTGGGGCGGACGCTTTTCCTTTGATCAGTGCATTGTTCAGTTCCCACTCAGTGATCTCAGCAAAGTCTGAGGGGTCAGTATCAGAACATCCAATCTCAATGGCAAATTTGCGTGCAATTTTAGATTGACTAAGGTGATCCTGAATATTTGTGGGAAGTGAGCTCAATTTGGACGCTCCAGACCATTGACTAAGGAGCATATCTGCTTGTGCAAGAGGACTATGGAACTGCGGGGTGTTAGTTGGTTTGCCTGAAATTCGATTAATTTTTTTCCAGACCTCCGACATTGAGGTGTTATTGTTAATGCTTTGTAGGAACTGTTCAAAGTGTTCATTTCTGAAATGAGTTTTTAATTCCCGTAGGTTTTTGTTAGCCTTAAGAAATTCAATAAGGTTGTCACGGGTATTATCCTGCTTGTAGATATCATAAAGCTCCTGAACTCGCTTTTGTTCCCTTAATAATGTAGGGTCACCGACCCACTTAGGTTGTTTGCAGCGTTGTGAGTTGCTGTTCTTGAAGGTTTTTCTTTGGACAGACCCAAGTGTTGTAGTAATCAGTGACCACTGTTGTCATGTCCATGGAAAATTTATCAACACTTGTTACTGTGTAATCATTGTACCAGTCATAGATACGTGATTTAAAGTGATGCTCAAGGTAAGGGGGGATAGAAATTTTGACCCTATTTGTTTTTGGTGACTGAGTGTTATCAACAGCGTATCTCGTTACTATTGCAAAGTGGTCACTGATTAGCTCTGTTGCAAGCATGCTTCTGACGTTTCCATGCACAAGATCCCTTCCTATTACATAATCTAGCCTGCCCCCCGCCACGTGAGTTTGCCTGTCTGTATCATATACTGTCATAGATCTGTTGTTCACAAAATGTCGGAACTCTTCGCCATTTTCATTGCATTGACTATCTCCAAATGTATAATGTCTAGCATTAAATCTCCCATGCATATTGTGCCGTGATTCTGAAAGTTGGGCAGTGAATCAGTCTGAAACTTTCTACACCTTGCGTATACATTGTACAGAGAGAAAAACCCAGAGGCTGTTCGAATATGTAAATGCTGATACTGCACATTATTGTCATTAGATTTCTGCACCAACTTATGCGGTATGGTGTCACTGACATAAGTCAATAGGCCTGTCATTCCTGTGTTC
>NC_051398.1:14744093-14754093 GCF_015228065.2 Penaeus monodon | reverse complement strand
GGTATAATTTGATTTTTATTGCTATTGGGATCATTATCGCTGTTGCTGTTGTTGCTATTGCACTTAATGTTGATGTTGCTTCTTCCGTTTCTGCTCTTAACGCTCTGGTTTTCATTTTCAATTTTGTTGATGTTATTGTTATTGTTGCCTCACTGAAGCCATGATTTTCATTCATTACAGTTTCGTGTTTGGTATTATTGCACACTTTGTCATTCTTTCTTTTTGTTATAATAGTTGTTTTTTTTCTATCAGTATCTTTTGAGTACCGTTACCATCATCACTGCAGATATTACTATAACAATACATACACTACTTTTACTACCATTTTCAACAACAACAATAATGATAATACTAATACAAATGATCATGATAATAGTAGTAGCAACAACAATAATAACAATAATATCAATAAAATAATAATAATGATAATAATAATAAGAAGAAAAAGAACAATAATAACAATAATAATAACAATAATAACAATAAAAGATAATAATAATAATAATAATAATAATAATAATAATAATAATAATAATAATAATAATAATAATAACAACAACAACAACAACAACAACAACAACAACAATAATGATATATTATATAATGTAACATTACATATAATAATGATAATGATAATAACGATAATGATATCAATGATATTGATAATAATGATAATGATAATAATGATAATGATAATGATGATAATGATAATAATGATATAAAAATGATAATAATAATGATAACGATAATAATGATAACGATAATAATAATGATAATAATGATCATGATAATAATGATAATGATATGATAATAATGATTATGATAATAACTATGGTGATAATAGTGATATGATAATAATGATAATGATAATAATGATTATGATAATAATGATAATGATAATGATAAAGACAATAATGATAAAGATAATGTTAATGTTAATGTTAATGTTAATGTTAATGTTAATGTTAATGTTAATGTTAATGTTAATGTTAATGTTAATGTTAATGTTAATGATAATGATAATGATAATGATAATGATAATAATAATAATAATAATAATAATAATTATAATGATAATAACGATAATGATAATGATAATAACGATAATGATGCTGATAATGATAATGGTAATGATGATATTGATAATGATAATGATATTAATAATTATAATATTAGCAACAATAATGACGCCTTGTTATCGTCCTCACTATTTGAATTATCATCATTATTATAATTATTCCTATTATTACCATCACCATCTCCGGTAGCATTAACAACGTTAGTACCAATAACCAGTTAAAGTGTAATGGTTATAAGCATCATAATATTCATTGGTGTAAGTACCAAGGTCCCCGCAGGCACTTAGAAATTAAATTTTAATATTTATTGAACGAGAACAATCGATTTCCTGGTCTCACGTACAAAACAAAAGACCTACATTTTCCAAAATGTTTGAAAGGGGTACACGTGTCGATTTTTTTTTTGTCTATTTTATACACGTGCTTTCAACTCGTATCTAAAGCATGGGATTACGTAAAAATATTTAATTAATGAAGAGTCGAATCAAATAGCTTATTGGATAAAGGGTGTATAGAGGAGAGAACAGCGAAGAGAAAATGTTACCAGTCGAGTCGGATAAGAAATACAAGTTTTTTCTCGGTGACGTAAGCATTATTTGGATTTTTGCCAAGATAATAATCCCTTTCTAAGATATTAACGAGAATTTCTTCGAATCTCATAATCCTTCACAGAAATGGGGTTTATGAATTCCTTAAATAAAGTGCACGTTAAACAAAATTGTAAGGTTGAATTTTGGAAATGATTTCGTCTTGCCGAGAATTTCCAAGAGGGCGTACAGTTCTGGCCTGCTTCTTGGAACCTGCTACGTGATCTCAGCTCGAGGTTTGCCCGAAAGGAATGTGGTAGCTTAATCTTAACCGACAACTGACGACTTGATGCAACTTGTAATTAGTCAAGGAAAGGAATTATCTGCGTTTCTTGGGATTGGTTAAGAAATACAGGCCCTTCTTAGGTGCTCTTAATGCGGAGTTGAATGTGCCCCCCCCAAAAAAAAAAAAAAAAAAACGACTTCTTGCGTAGGCAATGCACGAATATCTATGATACTCACATTGTTTTAAGTGCTAACTTTGTGCAACCACTATCATGAACACCCTCTGTAAATAACGTGTCCCAGCAATGGAAAGTAAAAAAATGACATAAATATCAAAAGGTTACGCAATCTGTCGAGGGAAGTATATAATCAATCCAGAAGAAAACATTAAGCAAACTCAATAGTACTTCCCCGAGGCCATTTGCAAGAAAGCATTAAGAATAAAAGAACGTCTAATACGGGATGGACAGGGAGTTACATACCGATTGCTTATTGTAAATTATCTGCCGCACATTAGCTTGCACGATTTTTGTTAAATATAGCACATTTTATTCGTTGCTCTATCTTAGTGGTGTCCATGGAGGTTTTGGGAAGGTACCACGGTATTGTATTTCAATTGTTATGTGAGTATATACTAACATTGGACGATCATGCAATTTTTAAATAGTCAAGTAAAAGAATCTGAGATTAATCAAGTTATGGCTCTCGTAATTTGTCAAAAAAAAAATCTGCTGGGATGAGAATAAAGAAAACTATCAGTTTTAATCGGAAGCAGATTTAGGCCAAGTTGGTAACCATTCTTCTAAGATCTCGACATTGCCTTCTTTGGGGGTAAATGGGGGTAGATATTTTTCGATGAAGAATTCAAACTTACTTAAAATAAGATTAATAATGTCCATGAATAGATTATTGGTACTCATGCAGGTAATATAGAAATTATTTTTATAAGCTTAGCTCTTTATTTTTGTTTTTCAAACAGTTATACTCCAGATGTTACTTCCAGTTATATATTCAGTATGTCCAGTTGATGCAACAATTATCATAATCATTCCCTGGCGAACATTCTTTGTTTGTTCTGATTTTTATTGACAATCATTCAGTTCTCGAATTTTCATTACTAAAATTCGAAAACGACAAAAAAATTAATCGATGTTGTGACCTGCAATTAATCTTAAGCAGAAAACAAACAACTGAAAAGTGAAAGAAAGAGGCACTTGCACTCTGTGTTAAAATACTGGATTAGTCTAGAAGAAAGAACGTGTTGGACAAATGATGAATGAGAGATTAAACATCAATATTCTTTACCCTGATACCTTCAAGCAATGACGTTAGGAAAACGATTAACAGCTGAGGGATTGGGAGTCCGAGTGAATACGGCGTCTGTTCCATTACAAGCCATAATTAGGGTGACTTCAGGTCAAACAAGGCATCATTAGCAAAATTAAGTGCTTTGTCCTGTTAGTAGCTGCATTCATTGCAGTTACATCTGCACAATCAACGTCTTACAGGCAGAATGGTTCCTACAAGAGTGTAGGACTGAATTTTGGTCACGATTTCATCTTGCCAAGGATTCCTGGAATTGAATTTCACGTGTCTGCAATTCCTGTGCCCATACCCACGTTGCGGCAGAAGTTCCGTTTCCTGCTCTTACATATTCTCAGAAATACGTACATTGATATTGATAATAAATAAAAAGCATCCACTCCATATACATGTTTTACCTACAAATCTCAAAGTATATGTATTTTTAAATGTCGAGAAATAACATGAAAGTAAATATCAAGATTAAGTTTTACTGAAATGAGAGAAGATTAGTTTATTTTTATCACTAGATGATTGTATTCTTTTTGCAATTGTTAAATTTTGAAAACACCTCACTCATTAGAAAATATTTCAATCATTATTCTCTCCTTCCTTACTGAATGAAAATTGATGTATGGTTATTAGCATGTATCAGTTATCATTCAACATTATGCAGATAATATTGAATTTGAAATAAGACCTTATCTTGCACAGTTTTATTTCATTGATTTATCTGTTCGAAGACAGTAGCCGTCTTGGGAGGCACCACGAATTCTAGATTGATTGTTACGATGGCCATAATGCATGCAAACATCAGACGACTTTATACAATCTTTAATTAGCAAAATGAAAGTATTAAAAGTTAATTAATATTAATTAATATATGCAAACATCAGACGACTCCATACAATCTTTAATTAGCAAAATGAAAGTATTAAAAGTTAATTAACATTAATTAATATATGCAAACATCAGACGACTCCATACAATCTTTAATTAGCCATATGAAATTATTTAAAGTTAATTAAGGAGTTACACTTGTAACTTATCAAAGTAAGTGGTCTTAGGTGAGAAAAAAAATACTGACGTAGGTTGACGTAGGTCTTGCCTAAATCTACAAGGCATTTATCAGAGTTATATATAATTTTACCTGGTTAGTTGCTCAGATGAAAGTTCCATGTGAATATTAACAATTAATATGCAAGGATGATCATATAGCAAATTGGGACTTAGAATTTTATGAAATCGTTGTGTGAATTGCTGGCGTATAATCGGAATGCGTTCAGTTAGTGCTGGGCTGCATGTTGACTGACATACAACCGTTGCAGAGCAGGAGTTATTTTCTATTGTTTATTCATTAATACAGCCTAGGAGGTGCGACCATTGCAACGATCATTTGCTGATTTTAATAACAATCATTTTGGTTTTGGGATGTTGAAATAAAAAAAACGCAAAGAAAAATCAGATTCTCTAAGATGTCCTTCCGTAACATATCAACATATGAAATGCAGAGATACTTACGTAATATATTATGTCCTGAATCAGTCTTGAAAAAGAAAATTAATTTGAAGAACGAATGTTCGATGCAACGTGCCCCGATTCCTTCGCTTGAAATGCCATTTGGGACAAGGGACGACGAAAAACTGAGGGACTGGGAGTTCGAGTGAACACAGCATACGTTCCAACACAAAACCTTAAGCAGCACGACTTCTGGTCAGACAAGGCATCCTTGGCATTATGAAGTGCTTTTTCCTGCTAGCAGTTGCATCAATGGCAATTGCATCTGCACAACCAACCAACAGACTGGATGGTTCTTATAAGAGAGTAAAAAATTGAATTTTGGTCATGATTTCGTCTTGCCAAGGATTCCAGGAATTAATCTTCAAGTGGCTTCCCTTCCTGTGCCCATGCTTACCCTGCGGCAGGAGTTCTTCAGGTTAAAGCTTCCTGCTCTTTCATACCAACATAAAGTAGTACATGGATCCTAATACTGACACGTCTTGCCAAGGAATCTATTACCGAACGTCAATCGTCTTCCGTTCCTGCGCCACGGAATCTTTAGGGTTTCGCTTCCTGTACTTACATACCCTCAAGAAGTTGTAAATAGATAGTGAGATTAAATGAAAAAATCCAATATGACCTCTACGTATATCCAATCCACATGACAAAACAAATGGTAGGAAATTACTAAAACCTTTACATGACAGGCAGCAGCAGCAATTTCATAGTTTCAACAATTATTTGTCAACTAACAAGTAACATCAACGGAATTATCTCCGCTGTGTGAAGATATTTTTGTTGGGAGATATTTCTCGGTCTTTTCACGGGATAGCAGTTTTTACTTTACTTTAAACTCCTGATTAAAGTAACATAAATGAATAAGCTTTAGAAATCTATGTCAATTCTATCAGATATTTACTTGTCGTCAGGAATAAAGGTTTCGCTTTCATGTTTCAGTTGTTTTATAACGTCTTGATAAGAGATTATTAGATGGATAATATGCTTTAGTGGAGTGGAAGAATTTTTTATTTAAGATTGATTAGCTGTAATAAAAAAAAGAAAAAAAAAAGAAAGAAAAAAAAATATATATTTGTAATTTATATTCTATGTACTTTTCACTAATGTAACCATATTTATATGTTGCAGAGTAGCAATTATTTTCAATTGCTTATTCAGTAATACGCCAAGTGATTGCCATAATCAGTTGCTGATGAATATATTGATTTCGGCATCAATCATTCATTTCTTAAGATTTTC
Organism: Penaeus monodon; assembly: GCF_015228065.2. Lineage (NCBI taxonomy): Eukaryota > Metazoa > Arthropoda > Malacostraca > Decapoda > Penaeidae > Penaeus > Penaeus monodon. The sequence goes on along the minus strand of NC_051398.1, from coordinate 14,748,143 downwards.
GCTACGAAGTTGGACAGTTACAAATGGAAATAAAATCCCCCGAGATTACTTAACATGACAGAAAAATATAAAATAAACCTAAGAAATTAAAACATTAAACAGGGAAGTGACGGTTCAAAACTTCAGCATTGTTTACCGTCATTTCTTCGCTAAAAATATTCTCTGTAATAAGAGAACTTGGGGGTTGGGAGTCAGAAAGAACAGAGATGTCACCTTAAGTAGTTTGACTTCTCGTGAGAAGAGGCATTATTTAGCATAATGAAAAACTTTGTCCTGCTGGTAGTTGCATTCCTTACAGTTATATCTGCACAACCAGCTTCTTACAGCCAAGATGGTTCCTACGAGTACAGGAGTGTGGGACTGAATTTTGGTCACGATTTCATCTTGCCAATAAATCCAGGAAATAATTGCGCCAAGAGCTCTTCAGGGTTCAATTTCCTGCTCTTTTCCTATAAACAAAAAGTTGTACATGGATACTGATACTGAATAAAATTCCCAGTCTACATACAACTGCTAACAGTATTTTACTGTACCGCGCCTTACTAAAATTGTATCCATGATACCGAGATTTGGCAAAAAATCCGATTTGTATCTGTCCCCTCTCATATATATCCAAGGTTTTTCCTCCCATCCCAATCCCCCAGTCATTATATTATATGATGTATAGAATATATATCATATATATGTGTATATTTCTGAAATTCAATATATATATATCATATCTATATGATACATATCATATATATATAATTTATAAACATATATATATATATATATATATATATATATATATATATATATATATATATATATATATATATATATATATATATATATATCTATCTATCTATCTATCTATCTATCTATCTATCTATCTATCTATATATATATATCTATCTATATATATATATATATATATATATATATATATATATATATATATATATATATATATATATACGATACGAGTTTTACTGGCTTATACAGTCAGTCTACGGGGGAAGTTTAAGCGTTTGAGTACTCGTTTTGTATTGTCGTTTCAGAAAAAAAAATCACCTGTCATCCAAAAATTACCATTTCGCTTTCACGTTTAAATTCGACATATATAACGTGTTTATAAGTAATTATTAGATGCATAATACACGTTATTGTAATGAGGCATTAGGGTGGTGCGTTGTGGTCTAGAGAAACAAGGAGTAAATTTCATAAATTTCTCGAGATTTGAGGTATTGAAATTTGACATTTACAAATGAAAATGCATCCCTACAAAATATATAAAATGACTTAAAAAAAGAAAACTATAAACAGTTACAATTTTGTATTTTGTTTACCCTCAATCCCTCTGTATTATGAGAACGACTGACAACAGAGGGACTGGGAGTCTGAGTGAGCATGGTTTGTAGCCATTAGTTGTGTGTCTCTGGTCAGGCAATGCCATCATCATAATGAAGTACTTAGTTCTGTTATTAGTTGCAGTTCTTGAAGTTACATCTGCACAACCAACATTTTTTCAGACAGGATGGTTCCTACAAGAGTACTGGACTGAATTTTGGTCACGATTTCGTCTTGCCAAGGATTCCAGGAGTTGACCTTCAAGTGGCTTCCGTTCCTGTGCCCATACCCACGTTGCGGCAGGAGTTCCTCAGGGTTAAGCTTCCTACTTTTTCATATTGATAAAAACTGTAATGGATACCGATGCTGAATAAAACTCTCATTCCTCACATATGCTTTCAACTGTACACCTTATCTATTTCTTATTGTAGATGTTTCCCTCCCTAGGATTTTGTCCTTCCCTCCACGCCTCCGTAGCATCTGTAGATAAAATTCCCTCCCAGACTTTAAAGAAAATTATTAGCTTTGATGGTATTTTAATGAGTATGAATTAGTGGCATTATAACTGAACTCTCCATTATGTGACCATGCTTTCGTTAAGAGAATGACAAAGTTAATTTGAGAAATTACTGGCTTTTTTCCGAGTGGAAAGAGTGAGAAAAATCAGACAATAAAATAATAGTAAATAATATTAAGAAGTATGCAGATGAAATATTTCCCCGCAGTGTTTTTAATCATATTAACGAAGCACTGTCAAAGGTTGCTCAGAAACATTGCCACTAATTTAAGATGATTGTTACTTTGTACAATCAAACTAGTCGAGTAAATGATCACAAAATGACGCTCATTCCCTATCCGATAAGGTCTGTTCAGAGGAGAAACAGTCGGTGGATCATATTCGCAATGGGATTATTGATTTCTATGCAGCCATTGAATGAATTATTTTCATATTCATACTCTATATACTTTTCAGTAATGTAGCTACTGCTGAATAACAAATAGCCGATGTAGAGTAGCAATTACACTGAATTGTATATTTTATAATACGCCCAGTTGACACAACCATTGCCACTACCATTCGCTGTGAATATTCCTTTTGAATTTTATTAGCTCTCACTATTTCCCTAAGAATTTTACTACTGAAGTTAGAGAACAATTGAAGACGGATCCTCCAAAATATGTTTACATGTAAAAAGAAATATAAAATAAAGAAGTGAAAGAAAGAGGTGATTGCGTAATGTGTGAAATACTTTATCAGCCTTAAAAAAATAATTTAGATTGGAAGATCAGTAAATCTTTGGTGTTATTTATCCCAATTCTTTAACTAGAAATATCACATGGAATATGTAAATGTCGTACAATTGAGGGAAATACATTCTTTTCTTGTAGAATGTATAAGTGAACATTCAAATCAAGTTTTACATAAATGAATTATAAATTGGTTTGTCTTATCTATATTCAACCTGTGTCGTTTCCATCAAGAAATTACTTGTAAAGTTTTTGCAGTTGTACGAACCAGCAACATAATTTATACATGTAGTTCCCGAAATAATTTAAATAATATCCTCACATTCTGTCTTGCTTTTCATTATTTTTATAGCTAGCTGCACGAAATTTAAACTGTAGCTAATAGTATATACCACCTATTTTCAATGTTTTGTAGACACACATAAGATTTTAAGATATTTCTGCACAGTTGTCAAGTTGAGCAAGAGGAGAGTAGGATGTCTCATGACCATGACGTCAAAAGCAGCATTTTCCGAGGTCTGATCTTACATATACGCTGTAATTTTTCCATTAAGGCATTACCTTCTCAAATATAGCATACTTTTGGCTACTTCACCTCATTTCTTTTCATTGACATAAAACTTCCAGGGATGTACCACATATATTTGACTGTTTATAATGATGTCCATAAACAAATGTTTTGCCTAAATATTGTATGCGTTGCTGGCGATTGTATAACTGTAATACGTTTACTTACTTAATGTATGTTGATTAACATATAGTCGATGACGAGTAGCAGTTACTTTCAGCTCCATATTAAAGAGCAGTCCCTGATGATGCAACCATTGCCAAGATCATTCTCTGTGAAGATTCCGTCTGATTTTATTACGTGTCTTATTTTTGCTGAAGCTAGAAATCATTTTAAAGAAAATGTATAATAAATTTCAAAAGGGAAACATGAAGTGAAAGATAGTAGTGCGTACGTGGTATGCTAATAAATCTTGAAAAAAAGACAATTAAAGGTAGAGTAACGTAAATGTTCGATGTTGCATACCCTGATTCTTTTGCAAAAAATGTCATCGAATGGAATAAGGAAACGATTAACAGTTCAGGGATTGGGAGTCCGAGTGAACATAAAACACATTGTAACAAAACCTTAAATAGGGTGACTTCTGGTCAAACAAGAGCCTCCGGCATAGTACAGTGGTAACGTGTCGGCCTCTCATCCGAGGGGTCGGCGGTTCGCGCCCCGCCCAGGCGCGAGAAGTTGCAATTGTCGCCTGGAGGTTACTGCTGTGGCTGGGCACCACGGCGGGCAAGGACTAGGTTCAGCCGAGTCAGCACCAGCTGACACACGTGAGCGAGTCAGCATTAGTCGACATAGGCCGGGCTCCCCTCATGGCATAGCACGGGCGAGGCTAAGCTTCGCATATCGGACTTATCCTTGTCAAACAAGGCGTCATTGGCATAATGAAGTACATTGTCCTGTGG
>NC_051398.1:14719093-14721593 GCF_015228065.2 Penaeus monodon | reverse complement strand
ATAATAATGATAATGATATGATAATAATAACATTGTTATTATCATCAACATTATTATTATTATTTCTAATATCGTTATAATCATTTCCACTTTTATTGTTGATGTTATTACTGTTGTTATCATTATTGTAATTGCTCTTCTTCTTGTTCTTGTTCTTGTTCTTGTTCTTGTTCTTGTTCTTGTTCTTCTTCTTCTTCTTATTATTATTATTATTATTATTATTATTATTATTATTATTATTATTATTATTATCATCATATCGTCAGTAGTAGTAGTAGTATTTCTATTATTTTATTTTATTTTGTTGTTATTGTTGTCAATATAATTATTATCATTATTAATACTATCATCATTATTATCATTACCATCATTATTACTGCTGTTACTGTTATTATTTCCATCATCACCATCATTATTATTGTTATTATTATTATTATCCTTATTGTTATTATTATTATTATCATTATTATTATTATTATTATTATTATTATTATTATTATTATTATTATTATCACTATTCTTATTCTTATTCTTATCATTAATTATTATTATTATTTTCCTTAATTGGATTACTTGGATTATTATTATCCTTACTTGTTCTTCTCCTACTTCTTCTTTTCTTTTTCATCTTTTCATTTTCTCTTTCTTTTTCTTTTCTTCTTCATTTTTTTTCTGGACTCAGTTATCATGTTCGAGTCTTGATCCCTGCACGAGCTAGCGTAAGGATAAGTCAAACTACATGTCAAGTGCAATGAAGGTTCCATATGATATATTATTCTTGAAAGGAGAAGAATAGTTTTTTGTTGTTGTTGTTTTTATGTTTTGTGTTGTCTATTCGGGAAGCAAATTCTAATTTTAAATTTCTAATTCTATTATAGTAAACTCCTAACTTTATTATAGTGAGTTTCTAAATTTATTTATGTAATATGCTTTTTTCAAATTATTTTTTCAAATGCGCTGCTGCTCATAAAGAAAATATGCAAATTGCAAATTCGGGATTGTATTATTGAGTGAATATTTCATAACTGACGCAGCTAATTATTCATAACGCATCATATTAATCTTTTCATCGTTCCATAATCGACAGTAGCTTATATAACGACTTTATTTTAAATTTCTTATAATTTAGTCGAACAATCATGACAAAATGATTTTATTTTCTAACCAGAACATATTCTAATTAGATAGATAATTTCTTAACACTTACATAATAAAAAAAAAATAACGTTTCTAAATCGATATGGCTATTGGGGTTTCCTGCTCTTATTATCGCCATTAATATTATTATCAAGATCAGCATCATAATCATCAGTCATAATAATAATAACAATAATTATTATTATTAATATTAGTAATGTTAGTAGTAGTAGTAACAGTAGTAATACTGCTAGAATGATTACTGCTGCTATTACGACTACCGCCATCAACATTATCATTATTTTTTTTTTTTATTAGTGTTATTTATCCAGTTCCAGGACGACTTGAATTTTACTTCTGCTACTCAATTAAACTAATAAGAAAGTTTTCTTCTTCTCATGTTTTATGCCTCAATTATTTTCTAGTTATGAACCTACGCCATAGTCATCCTACAGGCACTAACGGTATTTCCACTGTAAAGTTTCGAGGGAGTACTCTTTGATGAACCTCTCTTTCATCTGCTATCTTTTATAGCCTTTCGTATCATGTACTTCAAATTTTCCTAGATTACTTCGCTACTGTCCGTCTAATCCGTCAAAGCGCTGTCCATCCAGTATTTTTAAACTACCTTTACTGATTGATTGTCCTCTTGACATAAGTGCACGCTTACTAGCTTCAGATTTCGCACAGGTGTATTAACTTTTACATCCGGATAGTCCTGATGAGTACATTTATTTCTCTTTCTAAGGCAGTTTCAAACGGTGATTTATTTTAATTTATTTTATGTCAAAGGTTCCCTATAGGCTTTTTCATTTCTTAGACAAGGGCATTGTACTCAAAGAAGGCTTCCACATTTGTCTTTGTATCAGCAATTCATCCTATGTTCCTATTTTGTTCCTTTTGCTTTTACATCATTACTACTACAACACTAGTGCCATATCATCAGCATTACTAATACATTATCATCGTCATTGCTACAACTATCACTATTATGATTGTATCACTAAAACGACTGTGTCTCAAATAATTCTTATCATGCTTTCTCATATTCATAAACTTCAGAACCATGTTCAAACGATTCTGCAGAGTATATAAGATTTCCTCTGGAAATTTTGGATCCAACCAATAACCCCCCCTACACTGGTTTCTTCTTTCTTGGAAATTAAAGACTGAACACTAAAACAGACCTGTTTTGGTTGGAACGTTCGCCAATAGGAACAATTTTGTCAATTTAATGAAAGACAGATTTAGAAACGTTCTACTATTCTATGTATCACTGTAAAAAAGGTATGATTTATATATATTTTATATTTTATATTCTAGTTGGCAGATACGACAGTCAGCAAGGCATTACTATGAGGAG
>NC_051398.1:14664147-14676493 GCF_015228065.2 Penaeus monodon | reverse complement strand
TCGTGACAATTTTATTCATTGACTCAAAATACAAACACTGAAAGGTGGAAGAAAAGCGACACTAAATGAAACGACAAAATTAATGATGTTGTGACCTGCAAAATCTTAAGCAGAAAACAAAAACTGAAAAGTGAAAGAAAGAGGCACTGCACTCGTGTTAAATACTGGATTAGTCCTAGAAGAAAGAACGTGTTGGACAAAAATGATGAATGAGAGATTAAACATAAATTTATTCTTTACCCTGATACCTTCAAGCAATGACGTTAGGAAAACGATTAACAGCTGAGGGATTGGGGAGTCCGAGTGAATACGGCGTCTGTTCCATTACAAGCCATAATTAGGTGGACTTCAGGTCAAACAAGGCATCATTAGCAAAATTAAGTGCTTTGTCCCTGTTAGTAGCTGCATTCATTGCAGTTACATCTGCACAATCAACGGCTTACAGGCAGAATGGTTTCCTACAAGAGTGTAGGACTGAATTTTGGTCACGATTTCATCTTGCCAAGGATTCCTGGAATTGAATTTCACGTGTCTGCAATTCCTGTGCCCATACCCACGTTGCGGCAGAAGTTCCGTTTCCTGCTCTTACATATTCTCAGAAATACGTACATTGATATTGATAATAAATAAAAAAGCATCCACTCCATATACATGTTTTACCTACAAATCTCAAAGTATATGTTATTTTTAAATGTCGAGAAATAACATGAAAGTAAATATCAAGATTAAGTTTTACTGAAATGAGAGAAGATTAGTTTATTTTTATCACTAGATGATTGTATTCTTTTTGCAATTGTTAAATTTTTGAAAAACACCTCACTCATTAGAAAATATTTCAATCATTATTCTCTCCTTCCTTACTGAATGAAAATTGATGTATGGTTTATTAGCATGTATCAGTTATCATTCCAACATTATGCAGATAATATTGAATTTGAAATAAGACCTTATCTTGCACAGTTTTATTTCATTGATTTATTCTTTTCGAAGACAGTAGCCGTCCTTGGGAGGCCACCACGAGAATTCTAGATTGATTTGTTACGATGGCCATAATGCATGCAAAACATCAGACGACTCCATACAATCTTTAATTAGCAAAATGAAAGTATTAAAAGTTAATTAACATTAATTAATATATTGCAAACCATCAGACGACTCCATACAATCTTTAATAGCAAAATGAAAGTATTAAAAGTTGATTAATATCAATTAATATATGCAAACATCAGACGATTTCATGCAATCCTTACTTAGCCATATGAAATTATTTAAAGTTAATTAAGGAGTTACACTTGTAACTTATCAAAAGTAAGTGGTCTTAGGTGAGAAAAAAAAATACTGACGCTAGGTTGACGTAGGTCTTGCCTAAATCTACAAGGCATTTATCAGAGTTATATATAATTTTACCTGGTTAGTTGGCTCAGATGAAAGTTCCATGTGAATATTAACAAATTAATATGCAAGGATGAATCATATAGCAAATTGGGACTTAGAATTTTATGAAATCGTTGTGTGAATTGCTGGCGTATAATCGGGAATGCGTTCAGTTAGTGCTGGGCTGCATGTTGGACTGACATACAAACCGTTGCAGAGCAGGAGTTATTTTCTTTGTTTATTCATTAATACAAGCCTAGGAGGTGCGACCATTGCAACGATCATTTGCTGATTTTAATAACAATCATTTTGGTTTTTGGGATGTTGAAAAATAAAAAAAACGCAAAAGAAAAATCAGATTCTCTAAGATGTCCTTCCGTAACATATCAACATATGAAATGCAGAGATACTTACGTAATATATTATGTCCTGAATCAGTCTTGAAAAAGAAAATTAATTTGAAGAACGAATGTTCGATGCAACGTGCCCCGATTCCTTCGCTTGAAATGCCATTTGGGACAAGGGACGACGAAAAACTGAGGGACTGGGAGTTCGAGTGAAAACACAGCATACGTTCCAAACACAAAAACCTTAAGCAGCACGACTTCTGGTCCAGACAAGGCATCCTTGGCATTATGAAGTGCTTTTTTCCTGCTAGCAGTTGCATCAATGGCAATTGCATCTGCACAACCAACCAACAGACTGGATGGTTCTTATAAGAGAGTAAAAAAAATTGAATTTTGGTCATGATTTCGTCTTGCCAAGGATTCCAGGAAATTAATCTTCAAGTGGCCTTCCCTTTCTTGTGCCCATGCTTACCCTGCGGCAGGAGTTCTCTTCAGGTTAAAGCTTCCTGCTCTTTCATACCAACATAAAGTAGTACATGGATCCTAATACTGACACGTCTTGCCAAGGAATCTATTACCGAACGTCAAATCGTCTTCCGTTCCTGCGCCACGGAATCTTTAGGGTTTTCGGCTTCCTGTTACTTACATACCCTCAAGAAAGTTGTAAATAGATAGTGAGATTAAATGAAAAAATCCAATATGACCTCTACGTATATCCAATCCACATGACAAAACCAAATGGTAGGAAATTACTAAAACCTTTACATGACAGGCAGCAGCAGCAATTTCATAGTTTCAACAAATTATTTGTCAACTAACACAATAAACATCAACGGAATTATCTCCGCTGTGTGAAGATATTTTTTGTTGGGAGATATTTCTCGGTCTTTTTCACGGGATAGCAGTTTTTACTTTACTTTTAAACTCCTGATTTAAAGTAACATAAATGAATAAGCTTTAGAAATCTATGTCAATTCTATCAGATATTTACTTGTCGTCAGGAAATAAAGGTTTCGCTTTCATGTTTCAGTTGTTTTTATAAACGTCTTGATAAGAGATTATTAGATGGATAATATGCTTTTAGTGGAGTGGAAGAATTTTTTATTTAAGATTGATTAGCTGTAATAAAAAAAAGAAAAAAAAAAAAGAAAGAAAAAAAAATATATATTTGTAATTTATATTCTATGTACTTTTCACTAATGTAACCATATTTATATGTTGCAGAAGTAGCAATTATTTTCAATTGCTTATTCAGTAATACGCAAGTGATTTGCCATAATCAGTTGCTGATGAATATATTGATTTCGGCATCAATCATTCATTTCTTAAGATTTTCGCTACGAAGTTGGGACAGTTACAAATGGAAATAAAATCCCCCGAGATTACTTAACATGACAGAAAAATATAAAAATAAACCTAAGAAATTAAAACATTAAACAGGGAAGTGACGGTTCCAAAACTTCAGCATTGTTTACCGTCATTTCTTCGCTAAAAAATATTCTCTGTAATAAGAGAACTTGGGGGTTGGGAGTCAGAAAGAAACAGAGATGTCACCTTAAGTAGTTTGACTTCTCGTGAGAAGAGGCATTATTTAGCATAATGAAAAACTTTGTCCTGCTGGTAGTTGCATTTCCTTACAGTTATATCTGCACAACCAGCTTCTTACAGCCAAGATGGTTCCTACGAGTACAGGAGTGTGGGGACTGAATTTGGGTCACGATTTCATCTTGCCAATAAATCCAGGAAATAATTGCGCCAGAGCTCTTCAGGGTTCAATTTCCTGCTCTTTTCCTATAAAACAAAAAGTTGTACATGGATACTGATACTGAATAAAATTCCCAGTCTACATTACAACTGCGAACAGTATTTTTACTGTACCGCGCCTTACTAAAAATTGTATCCATGATACCGAGATTTGGCACAAAAATCCGATTTGTATCTGTCCCCCTCTCATATATATTCCAAGGTTTTTCCTCCCATCCCAATCCCCCAGTCATTATATTATATGATGTATAGAATATATATCATATTATTGTGTATATTTCTGAAATTCAATATATATATATCATATCTATTGATACATATCATATTATATATAATTTATAACAACAATATATATATATATAATATATATTTATATATATATATATATTTATATCATATTACATATATCATCTCTCTCTCTCTCTCTCTCTCTCTTCTCTCTCTCTATATATATATATATATTAATATATATTATATTATATATTTATATATATATATATATATATATCATCATATATGTATCATATAAATATATAACATATATATATGCATATATATAACATGTATAGCAATTATATTATAGTTTATCTATCTATCTATTATATATATATTATGTATCATATACTTTATATATCTATAAAAATTATATATAATATATATATAATAATATATATATATATATATATATATATATATATATATTACGATACGAGTTTTACTGGCTTATACAGTCAGTCTACGGGGGAAGTTTAAGCGGTTGAGTACTCGTTTTGTGTATTGTCGTTTCAGAAAAAAAAATCACCTGTCATCCAAAAATTACCATTTCGCTTTCACTTTAAAAATTCGACATATATAAGTTTTTTAAGAAATTTTATTAATGCATAATACACTTATTGTAATGGGGCATTGGGTGGGCGTTGGGTCTAGAAAAAAACCAAGGAGAAAAAATTTCATAAATTTTCTCGAGATTTGAGGTATTGAAATTTGACATTTACAAATGAAAATGCTCCTAAAAAAATAAAAAAATGACTTAAAAAAAAAAAAAAATAAAAAAAACAGTTACAATTTTTTTTTTTTGTTTACCCTAATCCCCTCGTATTAGAGAACGCTGACAACGAGGGACGGGAGTCTGATTTGAGCATGGTTTGTAGCCAATTGTTTTTGTCTCTGGTCGGGGCAATGCCATAAATATAATGAATTTACTTAGTTCTGTTATTAGTTGCCCAGTTCTTGGGGAAGTTACATCTGCAAAAACCAACATTTTTTCAGAAAAAGGATGGTTCCTACAAGAGTACTGGACTGAATTTTTTGGTCACGTTTTCGTCTTGCCAAGGTTTCCCGGGGGAGTTGACCTTAGTGGCTTCCGTTCCGTCCCATCCCCACGTTGGGGGAGGAGTTCCTTTCGGGGGTTAAGTTTTCCACTTTTTTCAATTGATAAAAAAAAGTAATGGATCCCATGCTGAAAAAAAAAACTCTCATTCCTCACATATGCTTTTCCAAACTGTAACCTTATCTATTTCTTATTGTAGATTTTTTCCCCCTCCCTAGGATTTTTCCTTCCCTCCACGCCTCCGTACACTGTAGATAAAAATTCCCTCCCGGGGGGGATTTTTAAAAAAAAATTATTAGCTTTGAGGTTTTTTTTAATAGTATGATTAGTGGTTTATAAAAAACTAAAAATCTCCTTAGGGGGGACCATGCTTTCGTTAAGAGAATGCAAAGTTAATTTGAAAAAAAATTACTGGTTTTTTTTCCGAGTGGAAAGAGTGAGAAAAATCAGACAAAAAAAAATAATAGAAAATTTAATATTAAAAGGGGTATGCAGATAAAAATATTTCCCCGCGTTTTTTTTTAATCATATTAAACGAAGCCTGAAAAGGTTGCTCAAAAACATTCCACTAATTTAAGATGTTTGTATTTGTAAATCAAAAACTAGCGAGAAAAATGATCACAAAATGACCTCATTCCCTACCGTTTTAAGTCTTTTCAGAGGGGGGGGAAACAGTGGGGTGGATCAATTCGCAATGGGATTATTGATTTCTAGCAGCATTGAATGAATTATTTTCAAAATTTATACTCTATATATTTTTCCAAAAAATGTAGCTATTGCTGGATAAACCAAAAAGGGATTAGAGTAGCAATACATTAAAATTGTATTTTTAAAATTTTACCCCAAAAGTTGACCCCCAAAACCATTTCCCCACTTACCATTCGCTGTGAAATTCCTTTTAAATTTTTATTAGTTTCACTATTTCCCTAAGAATTTTTTACTACGGGAAGTTAGAGAAAAATTTGAAGCGGATCCTAAAAAAATATTTACAGTAAAAAAGAAATTTAAAAAATAAAGAAGTGAAAGAAAGAGGTGATTTGCGTAATGTGTGAAATACTTTATCAGCCAAAAAAAAAAATAATTTGATTGGAAGACAGTAAATCTTTGGTGTTTTTATTTCCCAATTCTTTTTAAAAAAACACATGGGAAATATGTAAAGTCGTACAATTGAGGGAAATACATTCTTTTCTTGTTAGAAAGGGTATAAGTGAAACTTTTTCAAATCAAGTTTTACATAAAAATTATAAATTGGTTTTTTTTTTCTATATTCAACCTGTGTCGTTTTCCATCAAAAAATTTTACTTGTAAAGTTTTTGCAGTGTACGAACCAGCAAATAATTTATACTGTTTTCCCCCCAAAAATAATTTTAAAATAAATATCCTCACTTTTCTGTTTTGCTTTTTTCTTTTATTTTTTATAGCTACTGAAAACAAAATTTTAAAAAAAAACTGTAGTAATGTTCCCCATTTTTTAAAATGTTTTGTAACAAAAACACATAAGGGGTTTTTAAATATTTTGCACAGTTGTAAGTTGGGCCCAAGAGGAGAGTAGGTTTTGTTTTCTCCCAAATGACGTCAAAAGGCAGCATTTTCCGGGGGTCTGATCTTACATATACCTGTAATTTTTTTCCATTAAAAGGTTTTACCTTCTCAAATATAGCAACTTTTGGCTACCACCTCATTTCTTTTATTGACAAAAAAACTTTCCAGGGATGTACCACTATTTTTGGGGATTGTTTTAAATGATGTCCATAAACAAATTTTTTTGGGCCAAAATATTTTATGCTTTTTGCTGGCGTTGTATAATGTTTTTGTTTACTTACTTAAAATGTATGTTGTTAAATATAGTCGATGAGGGGGTTAGCATTACTTTCAGTTTCCATTTTTAAAAGGGGGCAGTCCTTTTGATGATGCAACCATTCCCAAAGGGATCATTCTCTGTGAAGATTTCCGTCTGATTTTATTACGTTTTTTTATTTTTGCTGAAGCTAGAAATCTTTTAAAGAAAATGTATAAAAAAATTTTCAAAAGGGAAAAACATAAAAGTGAAAGGATGTAGTGCGTAGTGGTACTAATTTAAAACTTTAAAAAAAAAACAATTAAAGGTAGTTAACGTAAATGTTTGAGTTTTTCATACCCTGATTCTTTTGCAAAAAAAAAAGTCATCAATGGAATAAGGGAAACATTAACCCAAAAAAATCAGGGTTTGGGGTCCGAAATTTTAACATAAAAAAAAAACATTGTAAAAAAAAAAAAATAAAAAAAGGGTGACTTCTGGTCAAACAAAGTAGCCCCCCGGCATAGTAACGGGGGTAAAAGTTGTCGGCCTCTCATCCGAGGGGGGGCGGCGGTTCGCGCCCCCGCCCAGGCGCGAGAAAAATTTTCAATTGTCGCCTGGAGGTTCTGCTGTGGGGTGGGGCACCCCGGCCGGGCAAGGACTTGGTTTCAGCCGAGTCAGCACCACTGGGGAAACACGTGAGCGAGTCAGCATTAGTCGCCCCTGGCCGGGCTCCCCTCATGGGATGCCCGGGGGGGGAGGGGTAAAACTTCGCATACGGGGGGGGTTATCCTTGTCAAAAAAAGGCGTCATTGGCATTGAAGTACATTGTCCTGTATAGTTGAATTTATTGCCCGTTTCATTCTGCGCAAACCAAAAAAGTCTTAAAAGGGGGAAATGGTTCCTACAAAAAATTTGGGGGGGGGCTGAAATTTTTTGATTTACGATTTCGGGTTTTTGGGCCAAGGATTTCCCGGTTTAACTTCAAAATGGCTTCCGTTCCTTTTTGCACCCACTTTTTTCGGCAGCAATTCCTTAGGGTTCCGCTTCCTTTTCTTTCCCAAATTAACCAAAAAGCTGTACATGGATACTGATGCTAATAAAAAAAAATTTTTCATTTCCAACCCTGCTTTCAACTGTCCACTAAAAATAAAACTAATATAGACCAGTCAAAAAATTTTTGAAATTATCAATATGATTTTTGTCCCCGCATATAAAATATATGATGGTAATTAAGCTAAGTGACTTTGGGAGTATAAAAGAAGGGAAAATCGCCGTTTTTTTCCCATGGGGGCAATTTTTGTTTTGATGTGTTCCAAACTCCGCCAAGCTAACAAACATTACAGAATCTGTTTAATTTTCCCCCTGAAAACCAAAAAACTACGGGAAAAGGCGCAGGGAAAACAAAAAATTTCATGTTTCCCATTTGGGGCCGGCTTTTCTTATCCCGATCTTTTTGGCGGGGTAAGAAATGCAGGGTTTTTACGGAAGCGTAAATTGACCCCTTTATTTAAGATGAATTTAACCCATTGGGGGCCTATATTCTTTGAGGCTCCCCCGTCAATAAAAAAAAAGGGGACCCAAGTCTCTGCGATAGGTAATCGCATTTATATAGACCTCTTTTCATGGGGGGCTTACATTTTTATATTAATTCAAAATTGATTATTCAAAAACCCTTTCCATTGAATTTTGAAAATTTTATACTTTTTTTGAATAAATTACTGCAATTATGTAATAAATGTTAAAAAGGAAAAAAAAATGAAAGGGGAAGGTGTTTGCATAGAGCCGTTTGCTAAAATCAGTGACATTAACTAAAAAATTTTTAAAATGAAGTGTGGGGAAAACAAAAAAATTCTCGTGACATTTTTCTGATTCATTTCTCTCGAAATGCCATGGGGGAAAACAGAAAGACTAAAAAATTGAAGGATAGGGAACGAGTGAACATAGAAATTTCTTTTTTTCATTACAAAAAAAAACTGAAATAGGGGGTTTGGTTTACAAGGCATCATTAGCATTTTTTTGTCCTGCTAGCCCTTTGCATCGCAAACCCCAAAGTCACACAAAGGATGGTTCTTAAAAGTGTTGCCAAAAAAAATTTTTTCCGGAGTTGAAAAATTCAAATGCCCTCCATCCCCGTGCCCACGCCCCCGGGCCCCCCCGTTGCGGTTCAGTTTTCCCGCTCTTTTCATATAATCAACACTGTAAATTTTGGTACTGATACAGAAAAGAGTAAAAAAAAAACTAGCTGCAAATTTCATTATTTCTACATATTCTTGAAGTACAATATATTTTTTAAAATATAATATTATATATAAATTATTTTATATTTTTTATATATTTTTATAATAATTTTTAAAATAATTATTGTATATATATAATCTCTATTTTTAGTTTTAAAAATATACATGTATAATATATAAGTATATTATATGTATATTTCCCATTTTTTATTATGTATAATATTTATTTTTATAAATATATATTTAAAATAATATATATTTTTATATCTAAATGTAATAATGTTTTTATATGATATCTATATCTATCTACTATCTATCATCTTCTATTTATCTAATCTATCTATATAAAATTTTAAATTAATTTTTATTGTAAATATAATGGCGGAAATACATTGGTTTAAACCCCCGCAATATTTTTTATATTTTTTTTTTCCAAAATAATTATCCCCCAAATTTAAAAACACTTTTCAAAAAATTTTGCAAATAAACCAGTTGGGAATAAACATTATTATCTAGCTCTCAATTCTATCTTATTTATATATATTAAAAATTATATATATATATTATAAAATATAATATATATAATATATATATAATATATTTACTATACGTTTTATAATTTTTAAACTGTTAGCTCGCAGGGGGCCCCCATGCCAGTTATGCAACATTATTTATTGCCCCCTTTTAAGAGATTTTCCTCTAATGTTTTCAAGTTCAAAAAGACGAGACTTACGACTCTAAAAACCATTTATTTATTTAATTTTCTGATAGGGGACCACCCCCAAAACCCAGCAAAGAATGGGTTTTTGGGCCATTAAATACAGGAAAGAAAAATAAAGTGGGTGGCATAAAAGAAGAAAAAACAGAAAATGGGGGAAAATTTTTTTTCCCTTTTTTTTGGGGGGTTAAAAAGGGGGGGTTAAAAAAAAAAATTTTTTTCCCCTTTTTTTTGTTTAAAAAAAAAGAAACAAAAGTTTAACATTTTATTTTAAACTTTTTTGTGGGGGAAAAAACCCCCAAAAAACAAAAAACCCCCCCCCCCCCCCCCCCTTATTTTTTTATAAAAAAAAAAAAAAATATTAAAAATTTAAATGTTAATTTTATTTATTTTAAATTTTTTTTTTTTATAAATATCTATTTAAAAAAACCCACACAAACAAGAAAAAAAGAAATGGAAAAACCAACCACAAACCCCCCAACACACACAAATATTTTTTTTTTTTTTTTTTTTTTTTTGTTTTTTTTTTTTTTTTTTTTTTTTTTTTTTTTGTTTTTGGTTTTAATTTTTTAAAAATTTATTTAATTTATTAAAAAAAAAAATGTGTGGTGTGTGTGTGTGTGTGTGTGTTGTGTGTGTGTGTGTGTGTGTGTGTGTGTGGGTGTGGGTGGTGGTGTGTGTTGTAAATAATTAAATTAAATAATTTAAATTTATTAAAAATTTTTTTTTGTGTGTGTGGTGTGGTGTGTGGGGTGTGTGGTGTGTGTTTTTTTGTTGTTTTTTTTGTTGTTCCCTTGTTTTGTTGTAATACATTTTTTAAGGGGGTAAAAATTACATAAAATCTTTATTAAATTGATAAAAAATTGGGTTTTTTTTTTTGTTTGGTTTGTGATTCCACCCAAAATTTAGGGGGTTTTTTAAACCCCCCCTTGTTTTTGCAGACCCTTTGGGAATACTTTTGTTTAATTTATTCTATTTTTCTAGTTTTAAAATTTTTTTTTCTTTTTAAAATATTTCATAATAAATTTTTTAAAATATTATTGTTTTCAAAAAATATTTTAAGAAAAAATTGGACCAGACGGTTTGTAAAAAAAAGTTTTAAAACCAAAGGGGGACAAACTTTTCAAAAAAAGATTTAAAAAATTTTCCCGTTTTTTCCCCCGTCCCACGTTTAAAAGAATTACTTTTTTTTATTTTGGGGTTCGAAATGTCAAAACATTTCAACATTCCTGTTTTTCAGATGATTTAATAATATTTTGGGGGGTTTTTATATGAATTAATTGAGAAAAAATTAAAATTAAACCTTTTTTAACACCCTTTTACGCTGGGTTTCCCCCGAATAAGGGAAAAAAAACAGAGGGATTTTGGGATTTCCAAAAAATTTTGAATTCCATAAGTTTGTTGCCTGGTTTAAACCACACCCCAAATAAAACCCCCAAACCGAATACAAAAATTTAACTTTTTAAAAAAACTTATTGGCAGGGGAAGCGCCATTGGGATGCAACCCTTTCCCTTCATTCGCAAAATTTGCAGGATGGGTTTCCACAATTAATTGAATTTTGGTCCCGGTTTAAGGGAAGGGAAAAATTAAAATTAATTTCTTTTATTCCTTTTCCCCCATTCCAAGGGGGGTAAAAGGCCTTTTTTGAAATTTAAACAAAACAATTTCGGAAAAAAACCTAGAAATTTAAAAATTTTTTTGGGGGCTGGTAAAAAAAAACTTTGACTTTTTAGCCCATAAAAAAGAAAAACGGGGGGGGGATTGTTAAATTCAAAAAAAAAAAAAAATAATTTTAAAGGAAGGTTTTTGTAGCCCAAATTGGTTCTAAAAAAAAAAATTTCCTGCGTTAAAAAGGGCCCAGGGCCTTTTGACAAAAAATTTAAAAAAGTTTGAATTTCTTTATCGTCTTGAAGAATTTCCCTTTTACTTTTATGTTTTCCATTCCCTGTTTTGGATTACCCTTTCCAGAAAGGAATTTAAAATTTTTTTTTTTTTGCTTTTAAAAAATTTTTAATAGCCCCCCCAAACAACAACCACCAGAATATATTTATGTAATTTAATAAATTAAAAATTTTTTTAAACTTTTTTAAAAAAATAACCCCTTTTTTAATTTTAAAAAAAAATAAAAATAATATATGAAAATTTTAGCAAATTTAAAATTAAAATTTTTTAATTATTTAAAATTTAACATTAAAGAAAATTTTTAAAATTTTTATTTTAAATAACATATATTTATATAAAAAATTTAATTAGATATAATAATATATAAATAAAATTTTTAATAATTTTTTATATATTAAAATATATTATATTAAATTTAAAAAAAAAAATTTTTATATTTATATAATATTCAATTTTATATTATATTTAATTATTATATATATAATAAATTTTTATTTAAAATTAAAATTTTATTTAATCACTTAAAATTTTTTAAAAATTTTTATAATATTATTTATAATGTTTTAATTAATATATATATATTATTATAATATATATTTTAATATTTATATATAAATAATAATTTATATATATATTAAGGGCTAAATATTAAAAATAAATTTTATAATAATATTAAATTTTTTCATCATATGAAATTTTAAAAAATTTAAAAATTTTTTAAAAAAAAAAAAAAAAATTAAATTTTCTCATTAAAGCCAAAATTTTTAAGGGATTTTTTGCCTTGAAACGTCCTTTTTTTTTTTGTTTTTTAAAAGAGAAAAAGGGGGATGACAAAACAAGAAAAGGGGACGGGAATTTTCCAGTAAAAATTTTGGTAGTCCCTCAAAAAAGGT
>NC_051398.1:14636943-14644443 GCF_015228065.2 Penaeus monodon | reverse complement strand
TGATATTTAGATAGTAGCAGTAATGCCAATGCTGATGATAAGGATAATGACCATAGCAATCATAGTGATAATAATGTTAAAGATAATGATAATAATAATGATGCTAATAATGATTTTTTTTTTTCAAGTGCCCTGTCCCACCAGGACGTTGGCGATTATGGATTTCCATGATTTTCTTGGCAATTTAGAGCGGTGGTTTGCCGTTGCCTTCCGCCCGATGTTTTTAATCATCTCTATTTTCCCGGTTCTGGGACCGGCACTGACTTGGGCTGGCTTGCCCACCCAGCGGCTAGGTAGGAAATCGAGGTGAAGTTCCTTGCCCATGGGAACAACGCGCCGGCCGGTGACTCGAACCCTCGAACCCAGATTGCCGTCGTGACAGTCTTGAGTCCGATGCTCTAACCACTCGGCCACCGCGGCCTTAATAATGATAATAAAATGATGATAATGATAATAATGATAATGATAATAATAGTAACAATAAGTATAATGATAATAATAAAAATGATGATAATACTGATTAATTATAATAATGAGCAATAATAGCAACATTAATAGCAATAATGCTAATAATAGGAATAATCGTAATCATGATATGAATAATAGTAATAATAACAAATAATAATAGTAATAATAAAAATAATAATAATAATAACAATAATAATAATAATAATAATAATAATGATAATAGTAAGGCCGCGGTGGCCGAGTGGTTAGAGCATCGGACTCAAGACTGACACGACAGCAATCTGAGTTCGAGGGTTCGAGTCACCGGCCGGTGCATTGTTTCCTTGGGCAAGGAACTTCACCTCGATTGCCTACCTAGCCACTGGGCGGCCAAGCCAGCCAAAGTCAGTGCTGGTCCCAAGCCCGGATAAAATAAAGAATGATTAGCTAAAAGATAATACCGGCACTCTCCGTGGAAAGGAACTGGGGACCCTACCACGTACTCACTCCAAGAGCATCACAACATGAAAATTACAATTCAGTATCATGCTGTGACCACGGCGGCTCAAACATGAACCTACCGTTAAAAAAAAAGAAGATGAAGTAGTAATAGTAGTAGTAGTAGCAGTAGTGGTGATAATGAAAATAATAATAGTAATAATAAAAATAATAATAATAAAAAAAAAATTACTAGTAATAATGTTAATAATAATGATAATGATAATGATAATGATAATGATAATGATAATGATAATGATAATGATAATGATAATGATAATGATAATGATAATAATAATAGTAATAATAATAATAATAATAAATAAATATATAAATAAATAAATAATAATAACAATTATAATAATAATAATAATAATAATAATAATAACATTAAAAAAATAATAATGACAACAATGATGCAAAAATGTTACCAGAAGATGAAGGGAAGGGACGTGACGAAGAAATAAGGATGATGGTAATAATCATGGCAATCATGATAATGATAATAATACTAATAAAAGGAATAGAATAAATGATAAAACTAATAATACTGATGATAATGATAAAAAGGATGATAATGATAATAAGAATGATAATGTTAATAACGAGAGAGAGAGAGAGAGAGAGAGAGAGAGAGGGGAGAGAGGAGAGAGAGAGGGGAGAGAGAGAGAGAGAGAGGGGAGAGAGGGAAGAGAGAGAGAGAGAGAGAGAGAGAGAGAGAGAGAGAGAGAGAGAGAGAGAGAGAGAGAGAGGAGAGAGAGAGAGAGAGAGAGAGGAGAGAGAGAGAGAGAGAGAGAGAGAGAGAGAATGAGAGAGAGAGAGAGAGAGAGAGAGAGAGAGAATGAGAAAGAGAAATAGAGAGAGAGAGAGAGAGAGAGAGAGAGAGAGAATGAGAAAGAGAGAGAGAGAGAGAGAGAGAGAGGAGAGTATAGAAAAGAGTGTAGCAAGGGAGAGGAATGTTTAGTGACATTTACAGACTTCTGAATTTCTTAAAAAGACTGACGGTCGCTCGTACATAGTAGATGTTCGTGAGTGATTTTTTGTACTGGTAAAGGGGAGAGGAATTTCTGTGTATTATGACATGAGGAGACAGAATGGTGGCGAGAGAGGAAAAGAGAGAGAAGGAGGAGGAAGGGAGGAAGAGAAAAAGAGACTGAGAATGAGAGTGAGAAGGAGAGAGAGAGGAAAAAAGGAAAGAGAGGAAAGGGAGCTAGATAGATAGATAGATAGATTTGTAGATAGATATATAGAAAAGTCTCTAGTCTCGAGAGAGAGAGAGAGAGAGAGAGAGAGAGAGAGAGGAGAGAGAGAGAGAGAGAGAGAGAGAGAGAGAGAGAGAGGAGAGAGAGAGAGAGAGGAGGGAGAGAGAGGAAGAGGGAGAGAGAGGAAGAGGGAGAAGAGAGAGAGAGAGAGAGAGTAGGAGAGGAGAGAGATAGAGATGAAGAGAGAGAGAGAGAGAGAAGAGGCGAGAGAATAGAGTAGAGAGAATAAAAGAGAAAGAAGAGAGTAGAGAGGGCGTGGGAGGATTTGAAAAATAGAAGAATCGAATAAGAAATGAAAGATAGATAATAACACAGAAAAGCTATAAAAAGGAAACATTATAAAAACAGTAAAAATCAGAAAGCTTCATGACATGAGAACACAAGAGCTCATAACAGCTAATTGGTTAATGGGACTGTTATACCCTTGTCACTCTCACCTGACAGCGATCCTCACCCTTGACACTAATAGGCAGCGGATATGACAGCTACTATCCTTAGGCGCCTCTCTTCGAGTAATGGCATGCACGTGCCAGTACATTTGGTTTGTTTATTTGAGATTCTCTCTCTCTCTCTCTCTCTCTCTCTCTCTTTTTTTCCTTCCTTCTTTTCTCTTCTACTCCTCTCCCCCCCCTCTCTCCTCTCTCTCTCCTCTCTCTCTCTCTCTCCTTCTCTCTCTCTCTCTCACTCTCTCTCTCTCTCTCTCTCTCTCCTCTCTCTGTCTCTCTCTCTATCTCATGAGGACACGCAAAATCACACACATATCGCACACACATAAAGACACGCAAAATCACATACATGTAGAGTATATCGTATACTTATCTAAGTACCAAAAAAAAAGAAAAATGAATGTGTACATAAGCATAAACAAACACCGTCAACGCAATGATCTGCTTCGTTCTAAATGCTCTCGTAGAATCATAACAGTGTTTTTTAAATTCATATATGTATTGTTCAGTGTGTGTGTGTGTGTGTGTGTGTGTGTGTGTGTGTGTGTGTGTGTGGTTGTGTGTGTGTGTGTGGTTTGTGTGTGTGTGGTTGTGTGTGTGTGTGTGTGTGTGTGTGTGTGTGTGTGTGTGTGCGTGCGGTTGTGATATAAAGCGTAGAGCCTCAGTGTATTTATATCTGGCTTATGTTTGTGATCCCATCAAATTGTTTTGATGAAAAGAAAAGGTCAAACAGCACATGATAACCTTTTGGAGTCTCTGTAAGCGAAATCAATAGAACTGATTTCAGAATACTTCAAATTTACTCGAAGTTAGTGTATCTGTTTGTTAGTTTTTTTTTTTTCTCTTGCTCTCTCTCTCTCTCTTTTTTTAAGAATAAAGGAAAAGAAAAATGGACCTTTTGCTTTGATGCTTTTCAGGAAAAAGTTTTCTTATGAGAAGACCTCGCCTTCATCACCACTTCTTCCTCCTTCGCCTGTTTCTTCGTCTTTTTCTTGTTCTTCTTTTCTTGTTCTTTCATCTCTTTCTCTTTCCTTTTTTTCTCATTTTCTTTCTCCTCTTTACTTTTTTCTTTCCTTATTTTTTTCTCTCACTCTCTCTCTCCTCTCTCTCTTCTCTCTCCTCTTCCCCCCGAGGCCCTAAAACCCCCCCCTTCTAAAAAACCCTTTTTTCCCCCTTTCTCTTCCCCCCCCTTTTTTTTTTTTTTTTTTTTTTTTTTTTTTTTTTTTTGGTGGGGGTTTTTTTTTTTTTTTTGGGGGGGGGGGGGGGGGGGGGTTTTTTTTTTTTTTGGGGGCTTTGGAAAAACTAGATCAGGAATACTCTTTTTTTTTGTACCCCTAAATTTTTTTAGAAAAAAAAAAAAGCACATGATTTTTATCCTAACAACAATAGAATGATTTGTCTTCAAATTTTCCCCGAATTTTTTCTTTTTTTGTTTTTTTTTTTTCTTTGTTTTCCCCCTTTTTTTTTGTTGGGTGGTTTTGTTTGATTTTTGGGTTTTTTTGGGGGGGTTTTTTTTTCCCCCTTGTGTTTTTTTTTGGTTTTTTTTTCTTGTTCTTCTTTTTTTTCTTTTATTTTTTTCTTTCCTTTTTTTTCATTTCCCCCCTATCCCTTTTCCTTCCAAAATTAACTTTTCATTCTTTCCCCCTTTTACTTTTTTTTTTTTTTTCCCTTTTCTTCCCATTTTCTCCTTTTCCCTTTTCCCCCTTTCCGCTTTCATTTCTAAAAAAAAACCCCCCACCCCAAAAACCCCCCCCCCCTCTTTTCTTTTTCTGTTTTTCCCCTTCCCCTTTCCACTTTTCTTCCCTTTTTTTTCCATTTCCTCCTTTTTCCCCTTTTTCCCCTTTTAACCCCCCCCCCCTTTTTTTTCTTCTCCTTCCCCTTCTTTCTTTTTTATTTAATTTTTCCTCCTTTTCTCCTTTTCCCCTCCTTTTTCCCTTCCCTTCCTTTTTTCCCATTCCCCCCCACCACCCCCCCCACCCCCCCCTTTTTTTCTTCTTTTCCCCTTTTTTTCCCCTTCCTCTTAAAATTTTTTTTCTTCCCCTTTTCCTTCTCCTTCTCTCCCCCCCTCCCCCCTCTTCCCTTTTTCCTTTTTTTTTTTCCTTCCCATCTCTCTAACCCCCTCCTTCTCCCCTTCTTCCCTTCTTTCCTTCCTTTTCCCCTTCCTCCTCCTTTCCTTTGTTTCCTTTTTTCCTTTTTGTCCCTCCTTTTTCCCCCTTCCCTCCTCTTTTTTCTTTTTTCTCCTTCCTAACCCCTTCTCTTTTTTCCCTCCTTTCCCTCTCCTCCCCCCCCTCCTTCCCTCCTTCCTCCTCCCTCCCCTCCTTTTCCCCCCCCTTCCTTCCTCTTTCCCTCCCCCTCTCCCTCCTCCCTCCTCCCCCCCCCCCCCTCCTCCCTCCTTCCTCCCCCTTTCCCTCCCCCTCCCTCCTCCCTCCCCCCCTCCCCCTCCTCCCTCCTCCCTCCTCCCTCCTTCCCCTCCCCCTCCCTCCTCCCTCCTCCCTCCTTCCTCCTTCCCCCTTCCCCTCCCTCCTCCTCCCCCCCCCTCCTCCCTCCTCCCCTCCCCTCCCTCCTCCCCCTCCTCCCTCCTCCCCCCTCCCTCCTCCTCCTCCCCTCCCTCTTTCCCTCCCTCCTCCCCCCTTCCTCCCTTCCTCCTTCCTCCCCTCCCCTCCCCTCCCCTTTCCCCCCCTCCCCCCTCCCCCTCCCTCCTTCCTCCTCCCCCCCTCCCCCCCTCCCTCCTCCCCCCTCCTTCCTCCCCTCCTCCCTTTCCCCCCTCCCCCTCCTTCCTCCTCCTTCCCCCCTCCTCCCCCCCTCCCTCCTCCCTCCTCCCTCCTCCCTCCCCCCCTCCCTCCCCCCCTCCCCTCCTTCCCCTCCTCCCTCCTCCCCCTCCTTTCCCCCTCCTCCTCCTCCCCCCCCTCCTCCTTCCTCCCCCCCTTCCTCCCTCCCCCCTCCTCCCCCTCCTTCCTCCCTCCCCCTTTCCTTCCCCTCCCTCCTCCCTCCTTCCCCCCCCCCCTTCCTCCCTCCTCCCTCCTCCTTCCTCCCCCCCCCTCCTCCCTCCCCCTCCTCCCTCCTTCCTCCCCCTCCTTCCCCCTCCCTCCCCCTCCTCCTCCCCCCCCTCCTCCCCTCCTCCCTCCCCCCTCCACCCCTCCCCCTCCTTCCACCCTTTCCTCCCCCTCCTCCCTCCTCCCTCCTCCCTCTCCCCCCTCCCCCCCCCCCCCCTCCTTCCCTCCCCTTCCCCCTCCTTTTCCTTCTCCTCCTCCCCCTCCTCCCCCCCTCCCCTCCTCCTCCCTCCTCTTCCTCCCTCCTCCCTCCTCCTCCTCCTCCTCCCCCCTCCCCCTCCCTCCCCCCTCCCCCTCCTTCCTCCCCCTCCTTCCTCCCTCCCCCCCCCTCCCCCTCCCTTCCCTTTCTCCTCCTTCCCTTCCTCCTCGCCCCCTCCTCCTTCACCATTCACCTACCCTACCTTTCTTCTCCCCCTCCCTCTCACTTCCCCTCCTTCTACTCGGCTCTCTCCTTCCCCACTCTCTCCAGCTTTCCCTTCCTCTTCCCCCCTCCCTCCTTCCCCTCCTCCTTCCCCCTCCCCCTTGCTCCTTCCTCCCTCCCCCCCTTCCTCCTCCCTCTTATCCCCCCCCTCCTCTTCCTTCCCCCCCTCCCCACTCCCTCCTCCCCCTCACAAAAGAAAAATGCCAGAGTAGCTTCCCAATTATGCGACTCATCTTTCTATATTTTGTGTTTCGAAAGTTTGTGATAGGAAATGGTTCTGATAGAACGGGAGGTTTGCCTTTTGATGGGGTCTATTTTTCCTACCATGAAAAAATGGGGTTATTTGACACACACACACCTGTGTGTGTGTGTGTGTGGGGTTTTGTGTATGTGTGTGTGTGTGTGTGTGTGTGTGTTTGTGTGTGTGTGTGGTGTGTGGGGTGTGTGTGTGTGTGTGTGTGTGTGTGATATATATGAATTTTTAAAAATATGTATATATGCATTAAAATTTTTATATATATTATATTAATAAAAAATATACATATATATATATTAATTTTATATATAATATATAATATACTATAATATTAAATATTTAAAATTATATTATATTATATTATTATATATATATATTATTATATATAATATATAAAATATAAAAATATGTTTTATATTTTGTGTTTTGTGTGTGTGTGTGTGTTATTGTGTGTGTTACAAATAAGAATTGTATTTAAGTGAAAAATCTACATATCTTATATCTAATATATATCTATATCTACAACACACCACACAACCCACACCACACCAACACCCACACCCCACACACAACACACACACACACCAATTTATATATTATATATATTAATATATATATAATATAATTTTATATATTCAGATAGATAATAGACAATAGATAGTAGACATATTTATGTATGTATGTAAAGTGTGTGTGAATCATATTATATATATATATATAATATATAATATATAATATATATAATTTTATTTTATATATTATATATATATATATTTATATTGCATATTTTATCTGGTGTGTGAGTGTGTGTAGAATGTATTATATTGTTTTTTTTATATATATATAAAAATATATATTTATATATAATAAAATATTATTATATATATATTTTATTTATTTATCTTAAAGATCACGGCCGTCTGTCCTTCTCCTTGAAGGGGGCCCTTCCCCCCTTTCTCTTCCGGCCCTTTTTCCCCCAGGGGTCAGCCGGTCTGTACTCGGGGGGCGGGCGGGCCGTCGGGCTGAGTCATGACACAGGGCCGATGCTGGATTCTGTGACACTTACAATTTCCAGCGCGATCAAGGGCCGTCACTCGCTCGCATGTGTCCTGGGGTTTAA
>NC_051398.1:14629443-14631943 GCF_015228065.2 Penaeus monodon | reverse complement strand
TTGTAAGTCACTCATTGTATCTGTATTAAAAATAGCTGCCTATATTTTCTACTTTTCTTTCCTTTTTGCTGGATTTTGAAATCGCTCACTGTATTTAAATACTGTCCGCTATGTGCAAACCGCTGGCCGGATTTGGAAATAGCTTGTGAAAATTGCTCGTTCTGTCTTGTTCTTGTACCATTTTTTTCTTATAATCATCACGTGCCCACCCTTCTTTCTCCCTTTATTTAACCCCGCCATTGCATTTTTTCTTTGGATATTGCACTTTTAACACTGTGTTGGTTCCTTAATTAAGATCATGGACCATCTGTTGTCTCTTATAACGTTACTCTATCATCAACGTTGTCTGGGAAAGGGGAGCTTCGACGTAGGTATTCTGTGTGGAACGTCTTGGCGGTAATGAGACATTTCGGATGAGAAAAGACGGGTTTGCGACGGATGGGGGACGGGAAGCAGAGGGTGGCAATGGAAGGGGGGGATAGAGAGATCAATGGGAAGGAGAGGAGAGGCGTGAAGAGGGTGTTAAAGGTAGGGAGAGAAAAGGAATAACGAAAAAGAGATGAGAGATGTGAAGAAGAGGGTGTTAAAGAAAGGGGGAGATCAGTGAAAAAGAGATGAGAGACGTGAAGAAGAGGGTGTTAAAGGACGGGGAAGATAGAGAGAACAATGGAGAGGACGTGAGAGGAGTAAAGAGGAGGTTGTTAAAGGAAAGAAGAGAAAGGGAACAATGAAAAGGAGATGAGAGACGTGAAGAAGAGGATGTTAAAGATAGGGAGAGAAGGGGAGCAGCGAAGAAGAGATGAGAGACGTGAAGAAGAGGGTGTTAAAAGGAGAGACGGAAAACAGTGAAAAAAGAAATGAGAGAAATGGCGAATCAAAGGAAGTTTGTGAAAGGAGAGATGGAGGAAGAGCGAAAGAGAGCGAAAGGATAATGATAACAAAATTGAGAAAGATAGACGCGGAATGAGAGACTTACAGAAAAGTGTTCATGAAAAAGAGATACCGCGACAGAAGACAAAATAAGAGTGAAGTTAAATTTTATGAGAGAGTGAGAAAGAGAATTAAAAAAAGAGGTAAAAGTACAATAACAAGAAACACAAAGAAAAACAAACATGATTTTTTTTTAAGCAATACGAAATCTGAGAGAGAGGAAATACACGAGAAGTGAATGAATGGAAAAGGTACAAGAGTGAGAAAAAATACCGAGATGATTTTCAATATCGACAAACTAAGATAGGCCTACCTCGCGCTGTGACGTGAATATTGGATGTTCGACTTTATTATACACCAGGCACTTCAGCAAATAAATATGCTAATGATAACAACTGTGTGTATTCATCTATCTATCTATATGTACACACACACACACATATATAGGCGCGCGCGTTTGTGTGTGTGTGTGTGTGTGTGTGTGTGTGTGTGTGTGTGTGTGTGTGTGTGTGTGTGTGTGTGTGTGTTTATATATGCATATATAAATATATATCTATTTATTTATATATATAACTAATGAAACAAGTCAACATTCGAGGCAGCGGCAACGAAAAGCTTTGGCTGTTCCCCAGGGTAAAAGTTAGACGCGAACCAACTCAACAACTGTGTCACTCTCTGACTCTCACACACCTGCAGGTCACACGAATTAAGGAGTTGTTTATTGGGAGTAAATAACAAAGCACCAGAATGCAGTAAGGTAGCACTTGCTCCTGTTTAGTAAATGAGTATGCAAGCTGTTCTTTGATGGCCTTTTATTGTTTTTTTTTTCTTCTGACTTTCCTTTCCTACTCGATATTCAGATTATAATGCATATATGAATAAGTGATTCATATATAGGAACGGTTCAGTAGCTGTGGTGTTTCTTACAGAGGAAACTGAACCTAGGAATCCTAAAGCAGTATTGGATTCATACAACGAACAGCGATATCAGATTGTTCATTAAAAAAAAGAAAAAAAAATCTAATAAAAAACTATATATTTAATATTCATTTTTTTCCAGACGATTCATTTAAAAAAATCAATTAATTAAAAAAAAAACTCGGTTTACTTATCATTCATTTTTTTTTTATACATACAAGGATAAAATGTGCTAATCATACAGACACTTCCTGGCACAATGTCGGCAAATTAAAGCTGCGGGGTAGACTAAGTTACAAAACAGAATATGGAAAAAAAAAATCCCTTTCAGTAATGTAGGGGGCAAGGATTATTACTACTTTCAATAATAATCCTCTTGACCAAATAATCCCAGTCTATAATACAAAGATCCGCTTAACTCTATGGGACTTATTAGACTCCATAGAATGCTCATCCAAGTTTGTTTTTTTAAAGCTGTACATTATTCACAGAGTATTTAGAATCTCCAACCAAACCGACCGTCAGAGGGTTTTCGTTTTCATTTTTCTTTTTTATTACTTATTCATAATTCTTAATTCATTCTATCACCGTTTTCTTCTACTTCTTCCTCTTCTTCTTTTCTTCTTCTTCTTCTTTTCTTCTTCTTCTTCTT
>NC_051398.1:14616943-14619443 GCF_015228065.2 Penaeus monodon | reverse complement strand
AAAGAAACACAAAAGAAACAAAGACACAGAGCGGGGAAGGACACAAAGACTAACAGGAAACTTTAGAATCAATTTAAAAAACAAGCAGACGATGAAGACATTAACATGGCACCCCTACCCCCGCCGTAATATCCGCACCATCTGCCCGTGACAGTGATAAAGTATGAGGTCAGGGGACGGGAGCAATATGTTAAATGAAGCTCGGATTAGACAAATGAGATCATACGATGTTCATAGTGAGGTCTGCTTCGGACCGTCGCATTTTCTTAATGAACATCGCATCTCGCATCTTTCCCCCCGTCCGAGAATTCTCTGTTTGTCTGTCTGTCTCTGTTTCTGGTCGACTCTCTCTCTCTCTCTCTCTCTCTCTCTCTCTCTCTCTCTCTCTCTCTCTCTCTCTCTCTCTCTCTCTCTCTCTCTCTCTCTCTCTCTCTCTCTCTCTCCCTCTCTCTCTCTCACACACACACACACCACACACACACACACACACACACACACACACACACACACACACACACACACACACCACACACACACACACACCCTTTGTCTATCTCACTCTCTCTTTCTTTCTCTCTCTCACTCTCACATTCTCTCACACACACACACACACTCTCTCTCTCTCTCTCTCTCTCTCTCTCTCTCTCTCTCTCCGTCTCTCTTTCTCTCTCTCCCCCTCTCTCTCTCTTATTATATTAATTCTCCCTCTCTCTCTCTCTTATTATTTTAATTCTCCCTCTCTCACTATTTGTTTTTGTCTCTGTCTTTCTATCTCTCATATTCTATCTCTCATATTCTCTCTCTCTCTCTCTCTCTCTCTCTCTCTCTCTCTCTCTCTCTCTCTCTCTCTCTCTCTCTCTCTCTCTCTCTCTCTCTCTCTCTCTCTCTCTCTCTCTCTCTCTTCTCTCTCTCTCTTCTCTCTCTCTCTCCCCTCTCTCTCCTCTCTCTCTCTTCCTCTCTCTCTCTCTTTCTCTCTCTCTCTCTCTCTCTCTCTCTCTCTCTCTCTCTCTCTCTCTCTCTACCTCCCTCCCTTCCTCTTACTCTCTCTCTTTCTCTCTCTTTTTCTCTTTCTCACCCTCCTTCCCTCTTGTCTCACCTCTTCTTCTCTTCCCTTCTCTTCGGTGAAAGCCAACATGAACAAAACACGTATTGTAACGCGAGACAAGCAAATTCTCGCACCCTACCTTCTACACTTTCATTTTGATTGCCGTAGATAAGGGTACGTTGAAAGGGACGGAGGGGTAATAATTTTAGATGGACAAGCGCCGGGAAATGCGAAGAGTTATATTATACTGCAAATTATCGTATGTGTTGATTGATCTTTGTATTAATCTGGATAATGGCGAGTGGCTGGAGGAACAAAGAGGGATTATATTCTGCAACGTGGACTGTTATCGTATTATATCTAAGCATCATTTCATACTATCCTGTGCCTCGATTATTGCATATTCTCATCCCCTTTCCTGGCAGATTGATTCAGCATTTCTTGGCGACTACATGCTATTGGCAACTCGATTATACAGGCTATTCAAATGCCGTTGTACCCAAAATTACGAATAAGTCTGTAACTTACCTTAGAAATGATATTACACGACATGATCGTAATGTGAGATATACTGGACGTTAATAATGTTGTTTTATCTTTTAATCAGAGACCAGATGCATGGCACGTTTTTCATGCCAAGGATGGTAATGAATAAGGATAGTGGATATAGAACATATCTGTGAAACACATCAATGCAACCTGTTATATCGCCTTATTGTCTGGTTCTTTTGCAATGTGTATGTCACATTACAAAAGTTGGCATACAAGTATAACAGAAATCAAATGGGAGAGACAAATACACACACACACACACACACACACACACACACACACATATATATATATATATATATATATATATATATATATATATATATATATATATATATATATATATATATATATATATATGTTGGGACATGAAGAAAAAGTTATAGTAGATGGAATCGAGTGATACAACGAAGACAACAAAATCCCGAATTCTAGGAGCAGAATATCATAGCCCACAAGAGGTCGGAATTATTCGAAAAGGGAAAGAAACGCTCTTTAAAGGTGATACCCATGAATTAGCAAATGGTAACTGATGTAACAAAGAAAGCTAAAGTCCAGGCCACACACGAAGATTATAAGAAAATCTGGATATGGGAAAATATGACCAAAGATAACAGAAATGTTGAAGAAAAAATTGAGAGAGGTAAAAAAAAAAAACGAACAAAGGACTGAAGAAGAAAAAACACTTGTTAATTTGAAGGGTAAGAGGCCTCCAAGCAAAACAAATTTACTATCGGAACCAAAATGTGGAGACAGACAATCATTAGCCTTGCAGCCAAAAGGAATACCGAAAGATTATAGAGAAATAGTTTATACAAATGTAGATGGTTTCTGTTCGAAGTTTCTAGAACAAGATACAATTATTGAAAGTAATAAACCAGATGTAAAATGCTTCACAGAATC
>NC_051398.1:14594443-14596943 GCF_015228065.2 Penaeus monodon | reverse complement strand
ATTATTATTATCATTATTATTATTATTATTATCATTATTATTATTATTACTATGATCATTATCAGTGCTATCATTATCATTAATATCATCGTTATTATAATTTTCACTACCATCATTATTACTATCAATGTTAATATCATTGTCACTGTTACTATTATCATAACTATTATCATTATTACTTACTTCATCATCCTACTCACTATTAGCATCATAATTATCATCAGTATTATATAATCAGCTATGCAATTGATTGATATGACCCAACAATAAAAGCTCCTATTACAATTGCTGTCTTAGCACTACCATCGTCATATCAAAAATCCCATTATATTTTTTTAGTCTCCATACAATTTCTTTAAGAAAAGCGTGATTAGAAATCCTTTTTACGCCACGTACACCTCACTCGTTTTAGAGCTTTTATGGAATGGCTGGCTTCAACTCTGCAACACTGCATCTTCTCATTTCGCGTGTTATTTCTGGCAGCCTACGGCCTTGCACGTGTATCAACTGCCGCGTCATAATGCTGTCTCCTCCAGACCACGTCAAAGGCAGCCATGGTGCGCTTTAGGCTTTATCACGCCGTCGGACTCTCGCCATTTCTTCCTCCTCCTCCTTCACATCCTCCATCCGAGCCTCGCGCTGACACAAACGCTTGGAGATGACCGCCACTTTAGGAGACTTGATGAGTGCTGGCGGCACCGCATCTCCGAGTTTGCGGTGTGTCTCAGATTGTTGGTCGTGATGCATGAGCACCGTCGGAGGCCTCGTATACTGGCTTGGGGGAGAATGCAGGCGAGATAAACATTTACAGTAGACGGTGTCGCTGTAATTTTACGAAATTGCGTTTCATCGTCAGGCAGGTCGCGAGGGAGAAAGCGCGCGGCGAGGGTCCTCGGTCTGGTCTTGTGCCCCGAGCGTGGATTTGTGGAGGTAAGGTGCGTGGGTGAAGCTAGATCATTGCTGGGAAATTCACGAGAAAACGAGGATGAAATAGAGTCTTCTTTCAATTCTACAAACCGAGAGAACAAATAAAGTACTATTAGCTTTTTTACTTGGGATCAATGGAGGGAGGAAGCGGTAATAAATCACCCACTCGCTCTGTACACACTGCGATGCCGGGAAAGCAATAGATATCTTTCACTGTTAACAGTCTTTCTTTCATCAGGACTTTACTTCATCTTGTCTGTCTATATAAAGAAGAAAGTATTTCTGACTCATTATTACTCCTTTTACATCACCTTTTTTTGTCAAAGTTATTACAACCAGAAATTAATTTCACAGTAATTACTAACACTGTTATTATTTTTATTATTACCATCATCATCATCTTCATCATCATCATCATCATCATCATCATCATCATCATCATCATCATCATCATCATCATCATCATCATCATCATCATCATCATCATCATCATCATCATTAACATTATTATTATTTTTATTTATTTATTTTTTTTTATTACTACTATTATCATTATCAGTGTTATCATTATAAGTATTGCCAAAGGTTGATATATTTTAGTGCAAGATCGGATTCATTGCTTTGGGCTCAATTAGTGTCTTACATATTAATATTTGAAAATTATATCTTTAAAAATGATTAAATGGATGTGTTTATACAAGTGTGCATAAAATAGCATTGCAACATTAACAACAAGCAACATCTACGTTCCACTGAACATACTAAATGTTGTTGAATCCCCTATATTATTATTATTATCCCCCCCCCCCCTTGATCCAACCCCGTTCTTGTAAAATTATATTTATGTCTTCGCACAATCTCATATTTGAAAAACGAATATAAAGGCCTGTGGGTTATTTATTAGCTCATTAATCTCTAGTTCAAGACGAAGGACACTTAATTTAGGAATAATTTTGTGCATACGTTTAAACCTATTGTTCGAGTAATTGATTAGATTGATTATTCAGCGACGTGAACAATGACTATGTTTTCTTATCCAATTAGTTCATGCAGGGTATTGTCTCCTGTTAACTAGAATACATTCTGAACTAACATGAGCATAATATCATCGCAACATTACCGAGGCGTATATTACAATACATTCTAAGCTGTGTTGAGACTGGAATTATTTATCTATTTCCTGAATAATTGTGGACCGCAGAGCCACGTGTTTCCTGCCGTACCTTGATTTATATTTTCAATTATCATTATTCTGTAATAAATCACCCTTTTCCTTTCCTCCCTTGATTGACGTTATGCTCTAGTGTGTATAATTCATAAATATGTGTAGTAAGGCCATTTATCAGTATTTAGAGTCTCATAATGCATCTAATCCTCCGGAATATTTTACACGCTTAGAGCAGATTTTAAAGCCAGAAACACAAAAATAGATAAAGAAAATAGAAGGAAAAAAAATCTCTTTTAAACATTAAAAGCCAAGGAATATTCCACAAAAGTTGGATAACATTCGCCTTTACAAATAGCTAACTCTTGCAAAATGAAATAAACGTAACACGTTCCTCTTCCGTGAAAT
>NC_051398.1:14586943-14589443 GCF_015228065.2 Penaeus monodon | reverse complement strand
GCATCGGACTCAAGACTGTCACGGTGGCAATCTGAGTTCGAGGGTTCGAGTCACCGGCCGGCGCGTTGTTCCTTTGGGCAAGGAACTTCACCTCGATTGCCTACCTAGAAAACGACATATCGCCTTGAGAAGTCGAGCGCAAGTGTCGTGGGGGAAGTCACCGCCGTGGCACAAACCGCGGTTGATTAGGAAGGGCATCGAATCAGGCAAGGGTGGCACTGCCATATAACTTCTCAGTAATGAATTGAGAGAGGCCTATGTCCTGCAGTGGAATGCATGGTTGTTGAAAAAAAAATACACATATACATTTGCGTGATTGTGTGTGTGTATGTGTGTTTACTCGTACACATAATATGAGTGTGTATAGGCATATTCATATGAAGTAGCCACACATGTAAAGATCTCGATGCGATCACCACCAATATCCAATCAGGGGGTTCTTTGAACATGGAAGCAACTCGTGAAACATCACAAATAACGAGTAACTTTCTGTGAAGCACTGCTCACAAGCCCAATAAAAGCTATAGGAATATTACCTCCTTCAAAGATGCAACGGATGCAAATATGATAGATAATGTAAATGAATACAGATGAGGTATCAGTAACAACAAGCTATACGTGCCATTGCTGAAGAATGACATTAATTTGCAAAAGTTTGGAAACCACTGAATATTTAGACTCTTGAGTATGAGCTTCAAAACACTGAAATTCAAAATGACAGACAGTTGTACATTTCTGGTATTAACGCACACCGAGCACTCAACTACTGTATATACATATAAAATATAATTATACAATGCATGTGAATTGTAGCATTAATGGTGCAAAGTTCAACCAGTGGGTATGTCACGAGGTGCCTCAGTTTAAATATTTTACGAGCTTACTAAATGTCGTTCTCTTTAAACAATTGTGCAACTTCTACTGAATCATTTTCTGTTTTTTTTTCTTTTGTTGACTCTGCTTGCTTCGTGCATGGTTCCTGTTTATTTTTCTGACCCTTTATGTGGCACAGTTTGATTTTCTTATATATTTTATTCAAGTCTTATTTGCTGATTTGTTTGTTTGTTGTTGAGTCTTTACACAATATTGTCTATTTCTTTCTTTTTTTTTCCCATATCTATTTGTCCATCTGTCTGTCTATCTCATT
This sequence comes from Penaeus monodon, assembly GCF_015228065.2. Classification (NCBI taxonomy): domain Eukaryota; kingdom Metazoa; phylum Arthropoda; class Malacostraca; order Decapoda; family Penaeidae; genus Penaeus; species Penaeus monodon. The sequence goes on along the minus strand of NC_051398.1, from coordinate 14,588,296 downwards.
ATCCAGTCCTTGCAATAAACAGCCATTAAATAAAAAGTAACCAATCACATAATTGCATTAAACCCCGACAATATATCACATGCCTCAGCTGCAGTTGCTTAATTTCAGTCAGATAGTAACTAAGTGCATAGAATGTAGGTCATGTAATATATTCATGCACTGTACATTACCGGCACACACACTTTGACTTTTAGTACTTTACCTAGGCTCCTGCATGAACTGATTGGTTACATGACTAACGCTTAGGTGTGGTAAGAGAGGGATGAGGGCGTAGATCTTGATAATGTTTGGTAATCATGGTGTCAATGAAAATAATAACGATTATAAATCTAAGGAACATGATCTTAAGACTAACAAAGGAAATAAACAGAGTAGTGATCGTGATAATAGCAGCAATAGAAAATTCAGTGACAATAATAACACGAAAATAAAACGATAGCAGTAAAGACAAATTGATATAATGATAATAATGGGGATAAGGATGATGATAATAATGATAGTATGAACAACAATTCCCCTCTCTCTCTCTCTCTCTCTCTCTCTCTCTCTCTCTCTCTCTCTCTCTCTCTCTCTCTCTCTATATATATATATATATATATATATATATATATATATATATATATATATATATATATATATATATATTACTTATGTTAATATTAATAATGATAATGATAATAATAAAAATGATAACAATATTGATAATAATGATATAAATGAAAATAATGATAATAGAATTAATGATAACAATGATAACGCTAATTACTATCACATAAATACATAGAAATAGACAGATAGTCAAGTAAAGATTTAGATACATAGCACGATGTAAATTCGGCCAAGCAGACGTTAATAAGCAAATGAAAGGAGAAGAAAATCCTCTGGAGGAAAGCTCGCCTCCTTCCCTGATCCGGCGGTGTGTCTCCCTGCTTCTCTTCGCTGACCAACCGTGATATGAAGTCGCTTCCCCTCACCTCTGTTCCTTCCCCCCCCCTTTCCCCACCCCCTTGCCCTCCCCTCTCTCCTTCCCTCTTGGTCCTCCCCTCCCTCTACCCTTCTCATGGATTTCCTCTCTCTCTCTCCGTCCTCCCTTCTCTCTCCTCCCTTCCCTCTCTCTCCTCTCTCTCCTCCCTCTCCTCTGTCTTCTCCCTCCCTTCTCTCTCCTCCCTTTCCTCTCTCTTCTCCCTCCCCTCTCTCTCCTCTCTCCCCTCCTCTTTTGCCTCTCTCTTTCCTCGCCGCTCTTCCCTCCTTCTTGTCTTTTTTTCTTATTTTCCCCTCTTTTCTTCTTTCCTCATTCTCTTTTTTTCTCGTTCTCTTCTTTGTTCCCTCCGCCCCTCTCCCTCCCTTTTCTTC
>NC_051398.1:14574443-14576943 GCF_015228065.2 Penaeus monodon | reverse complement strand
ACAACACAAACTAAATAAATATTATTCAACTAACAACGTGTAAACAAAATTTCATACCTCTAAGCCCCTTTCTCTTTACTTTTCACACAGATTTCCTCTCCTTTTATCTCATTCTCAGACAAGAAGTGATTAATAATACCCTCCGTCTTCTGGCGACTGACTTGACTGATTTCCTCTCTCCTTCCCTAAAATTGGAATAATCAAAACTTGTCAAAATCGGAGGAGATGAATTTGTCACTCATAGACAGATAATTTGATGTGCTTTACATGTGCATTGTGTGTGAAATGGCGTAGGCTGTCGGGTTTGATCGATTGCGTGAGGTACCTATGGTGACAGTCACACGCGAAATTACAACAGGAAGATTGGTGTCTCTGTTCAAGGGATTGTAATCACTGCAATAAGCCACCGGTTGTGTATGTTCCGGGCGATTTTGGGACTGGATAGTGTTATTTTGATTTTACCTTTAATGTTTGATTTTATTTAATGTTTGGTATTGTTTCTCCGTATGATGTTTGCGTACGATTTGATTAAGTGTTCATATGCGTATAAACACACAGTTGCACTAAGCGCTTACACAAAGAAACCCACATACATTGAGAAACAAACGCACATGCACACGGACATACGTCCATACCCGGCCATACACACACGCACACTACAAAAGGGAATGGAGGGGGGGGGAGCAGGAGGAAAGAGGCGAAAAGGGATAAAGAAAGTCTAGAAAGAAAGAGAAGAGAAACATCATCTATCATTAATCTAGCACCTCTCTCATAAACTCGTTATGTAATCCATTTATCGCGTCTAACATGTACAGGACAGCTATTTTTTATGATGCATTTTTTTTTCTTTCTTTCTTTGTTTTTGTTATATCTCTTCGCCAGAACTCATCTCAAGTCTTTTAACCACCTTTCCTTTGATGTTGCACGTCTCTGCAGAAAAATAAAAACAATGCAATGCAGACATGAGGATGTGAGTGTATCGTCAGAAGAGCTGTCATGGAAACATACCCAAAGACACACAATGCTGCTAGAGTTTACCAAACAGCAAAGGGAGGGGAAATAACAGCTGAGATTGTACAGTACCCTGCGCGAAACTGCATCAAGATAGTACCGAGGTTCAGCAGCAGTTAATGGAAAGTGGCGTTGCAAAGTGCAGTGACGTCGGTGCTCATCGTCACTTCTGCTCTCTCTCTCTCTCTCTCTCTCTCTCTCTCTCTCTCTCTCTCTCTCTCTCTCTCTCTCTCTCTCTCTCTCTCTCTCTCTCTCTCTCTCTCTCTCTCTCTCTGTTGTTTTCATGTGTGGTTTAATCTGCCTTATGCTGTTCGTAAAGTTTATCATTGCCTGTACTATCTCTCACGCTACTTTTCGTGTGCGTTCTGGTTTATTTAATTATTCTTCAACTTTAACATCGTCTATATTCTTCCTCTGTTGTTTTCATTATTCATCCTAATTCTTCTCCTGCTTTCGTCCTTAACTTAAAGGAGAGAGGGAGAGAAAGAGAGAGAGAGAGAGAGAGGAGAGAGAGAGAGAGAGAGGAGAAAGAGAGAGAGAGAGAAGAGAGAGAGAGAGAGAGAGAGAAGAGAGAGAGAGAGAGAGAGAGAGAGAGAGAGAGAAGAGAGAGAGAGAGAGAAGAGAGAGAGAGAGGAGAAGAGAGAGAGAGAGAGAGAGAGAGAGAGAGAGAGAGAGAGAGAGAGAGAGAGAGAGAGAGAGAGAGAGAGAGAGAGAGAGAGAGAGAGAGAGAGAGAGAGAGAGAGAGAGAGAGAGAGAGAGAGAGAGAGAGAGAGAGAAAGGCACACACAAACACACACAAAGAGAGACTGAGGAGGGGGTGGAGGGAGGGACGGACGGACAGACGAACAGAGAGAGGGAGGGAAACAATAAAAGAGAGAAATCAAGACAAAGAATAGCAACGGCTCTGTGTTTCTTCCTCTTCCTTGGTTGCCATAGTAACGAAGAATCACGCAGTCAATTCTTATGCCAATTGTGATGAGCATTACGAAAGTCTGAACATTGGTAATGGTATTGCATATGCATATGATGGAAATATATTGGCTCATAGATCTTGCATCATATTTTATTTCATAAGGTTAATATTGCTATCCTCATTGGAAAACTATATTTCTATTATCATTATTGTTAATATCTTGGCACTAAGAATAATAAGAATAATAAGAATAACAATAACAATAACAATAATCATGATAAGAACAATAATTCTAATCATCAGTTTAATAATTTTGTTACTATTATCGTCATTATGATTATTACTATAATTATTATAATAATAATAATAATAATAACTATAATGATAATAATGATAATAATAATAACAATTATTATTATTATTATTATTATTATTATTTTTATTATTATTACTATTATTATTATTATTATTATTATTACTCTTATTATTATTGTTATCAACATTATTATCATTATCATTATTATCATTATTATTATTAGTGCCATTGTCATTACCAATACCTATATTATCGTCATA
>NC_051398.1:14541943-14554443 GCF_015228065.2 Penaeus monodon | reverse complement strand
TTTCCACTAAAATAATCTCTGCCTAACATACCTATCTATACATCTATCCCTCGGTCTCTCCATCTATTTATCTAAATATTCGCCTCCGCCGATTCCATGTAGGCTTTTCATCAAATTTCGTCTAAATCAGAGCAGTCATTAAATAATCACGCTCTCGATTACGATCAAACCCGAAACGGCGTCCTCTTGAGCAGAAAGTCGCAAGTCACTTTGATTAAATTGATATAAAATTAATTCCCGAACTGGAAATCCGAGGAAAAGAATCGTGTTTAGGGATCGTACATGCTAATTTAACGGTCAGCAATTCTTGACCAGAACTTTTTTAAAAATCACATTTAAACGCATTTTAAGATCGAATGATGAAAAGATTAAAGGTATGTGGATATGTAATTAGTTTATAATTAACCACGAATCTGGGTTCCTGGTGAAGCCAAGCATGGATCACGACAGCTAATTAGTGAAAGTAAAATGGCGGACAGTAATTAAGTCTTTCTTTCGGAATCTTGTTTTCTACGAAAGGCGGGGTTATGAACGAAAATTTTGCATTCTTTTTCATTTTATATATGGTGCGATATTTTTTGCAAATTTCATATTCTTTCTCTCCTTCTCATTCACTCGTATTTCACACACACACACACACACACACACACACACACACACACACACACACACACACACACACACACACACACATATATATATATATATATATATATATATATATATATATATATATATATATATATATATGCATATATATATATTATATATATATATATATATATATATATATATATATTTATATATCTATATATGTATATGTATATATATATTTATATATATGTATGTATGTGTATATATGTATGCACATATATGTGTATATATAAAGTATATATATATATATATATATATATACACATATACATGTATGTATGTATGTATGTATATGTGTATATATATGTGTGTGTGTGTGTGTGTGTGTGTGAGTGTGTGTGTGTGTGTGTGTGTGTGTGTGTGTGTGTGTGTGTGTGTGTGTGTGTGTGTGTGTGTGTGTGTGTGTGTGTGTGTGTGTGTGTGTGTGTGTGTGTGTGTGTGTGTGTGTGTGCGTGTGTGTGTGTGTGTGTAGACATATATGGTTTGTTATCATGGTCCTTTTTCAGGCCGGTTCCGATTCTCCTCCCAGTCAGGCCAGCAGCATTAAAAAAAATCCCCGTAATTCAAAGGCTTATGGATGGAGAAGTGAATTTAGGAAAATGTTAACTGTAGCCATTTGATTGTTGTCACTGAGTAATTCAGGAGGGTTCCTACTCTCGTGTCACTCAGGAATAGAAAGCTTGTAGGTCGAAGAAAAAAAATATGCATATTTAATTTTTTATACCATTGATTCTCTCTCTCTCTCTCTCTCTCTCTCTCTCTCTCTCTCTCTCTCTCTCTCTCTCTCTCTCTCTCTCTCTCTCTCTTTGTAGAGATAATACTGATGATTTAACATAATCTATTTTCGGCATCATGGTCATTTAAAATTCACTGCTTGATAACCATGGCATGTAATTAGATTCATAAAACGATAACTTTCAGGGATATAACGAAATTATAAATACCTCTTTTATATCTATTATTGCTAAAATTAAAGAACACCTTATAAAATATAGCACCTTTCTATTCGCATATGGTTATAGAATAAAAGAAATTGGATAAATTTGGATGCTTCTATGACCGATGTTCGTATCTCCGGCACACACTCAACAAAAGAATAAACTCAAGCCATTTCATGAGCTTTATTCAGAGAGTGAAGTCATGCTGTTAACATAAAGTCTAAGATCAAATAAAAATTGGGTTCTCAGGGTTTCCTTTAAACCCAAAACCCCGGGTGGTGCTTATACCAGATTTATTATTGCAACAAATATTATGAAATTTCAACGTCACGCCGTGAGACATATGTGTTTGTGTGTGCGCGCGCGTGTGTGTGTGTGTGTGTGTGTGTGTGTGTGTATACACACACACAAACACATATGTATATGTATATGTATATACATATACATACCTATACATACATACATATATACATATATACATATATATATATATACATATATATATATATTTATCTGTCTATTCATATATGTAATTTTATATATACATCTCTATATTTATATCTATATCTATCTATTTATCTATCTATCTGTCTATCCATCTATCTATCTATCTATCTATCTATCTATCTATCTATCTATCTATCTATATATATATACATATATATATATATATATATATATATATATATATATATATGTATATCTGTGTGTGTGTGTGTGTGTGTGTGTGTGTGTGTGTGTATGTGTGTATATATATATACACACAAACACACATACACACACACACACACACACATGTATATATATATATATATATATATATATATATATATATATATATATATATATATGTATATATATATATATATATATATATATATATATATATATATATATATATATATATACGTGTGTGTGTGTGTGTGTGTGTGTGTTGTATTATATGTATGTATATGTATATGTATATGTATATGTATATGTATATGTATATGTATATACATATACATACCTATACATACATACATATATCTTCTTCTTTTAACGGTAGGTTCATGTCTAAGCCGCCGTGGTCACAGCATGATACTTAATTGTAGTTTTCATGTTGTGATGCTCTTGGAGTGAGTACGTGGTAGGGTCCCCAGTTCCTTTCCACGGAGAGTGCTGGTGGTACCTTTTTTTAGGTAATCATTCTCTCTATTTATCCGGGCTTGGGACCAGCAACATACATATATACATATATATATTTATCTATCTATCTATCTATCTATCTATCTATCTATCTATCTATATATATATATATATATATATATATATATATATATGTATATGTATGTATCTTTATATATATCTATATTTATATCTATATCTATATCTATCTATATATATATATATATATATATATATATATATATATATATATATACATATATATATATATATGCATTAGTGTGTGTGTGCGGCAGTCCACGATACTGCATTCCATCGGCAGGAACCAAATTATATTTCTTTTCTGGCTGTGCGAACCGGCTCTTTGAATCATTTTTTTCATTTTCATAGCCGTTATTTTTTCTCGTTTCGTCTTTCATTTTATTTGTATTTTTTTTCTTTTCTTTTCTTTTGCCTGTCTTCGTGATAGACATGCACGCACTTCATGCCCAAAATACGTAGGAAAAAGATAGCATAATGGCATTTTTGAGTTTTCATGGCAGGCAAATATAGCTGCAGAATTGCTTCCAGTCACTTTCTGTTCGGTTTCCATGAATGTCGAAAAAGAAGAAGAAAAAAAAAATGCACAGAAGGGGTGAAAAAATCCAAAAAGCATTTGAAACTTTTATTGAAAACGTTTTTCGGCCAATTATTCCCGTTTCTTTTCGCGGTATAGATGTGGCTTTTACGTATTGGTCGATAGTGTAGCAAGCTAGGATGAACTGACTTGGATTATGATATATAGAGCATATATATATTTTAGAAAGATAAAAGAAATAAATTTCTTGTTCCCTAAAAGAAAAAACAAACAAATAAACGAACACAAAAGTTAGGCTAGACAACAAGGCAAAAACGTTGCATCGAAATTCTTCACCGGCATATCGAATATTCCTGAATGATTTTGTTGCATATCAAGAAATCCGCAAATTCGTATGCTGCAAGGAGACATTCCGTGCAATCTGCAACTGTATTGGTAGAGAATATTTGCTGTCTAGGTTAAGATTACATTCTAAAGTGTGTCGTTTAAATTCCTAAAGAATAGCCACGCTGAAGGATATATATATATATATATATATATATATATATATATATATATATATATATATATATATGTATATATATATATATATATATATATATATATATATAATGTATGTATGTATGTATACACACACACACACCACACACACACACACACACACACACACACACACACACACACACACACACACGTAGACAAACAAGGCCAAGGCAAACACAAATACGCACATGTCCACACACCATTACACACGAGTACACACAGCACGCAAGCACACTCTGTACAAACATATCTTCCCCTAAAGTCAATAAATCTTCCCTTTACCTGATTATGCCAAAATTCTTGCACATGCAACCAACGTAATCAAAGACAGCGAAAAGCATTAACTGTGTATGTGTGCTTCAAATCCTCTAATCAAAAAGAGGTGCGACTATTTTTCTTTTCTTTTTTCTCTCTCTCTCTCTCTCTCTCTCTCTCTCTCTCTCTCTCTCTCTCTCTCTCTCTCTCTCTCTCTCTCTCTCTCTCTTTTCTTTTCTTTTCTTTTTAACAGATAAAAGCTAGCCTCTTGTCATTATATGTTGTTTCATAAGGTAAATATAATTCGCTTTTATTTTTCGGTCTTTGTACAGACAGACTAAAAAGCGCCTATATGATGGTCAAATATTTCATTAATAACTGATGAATACAAAAGTATAATGAAAGGATTTGCAATGATTCCACAAAAGAGCGATTGCAATGCAGATTTCAGGAAAGGTGAATAAGCAAATTACAATACTGATTATCATCGGCAATAATTTTACTATCACTATTACTGCAGTTATTATTGTTATTGTTATTATTATTGTTATCATCATTGTTGCAATTATCATAATTGTCATAATCAGCATCATCATTATCATTATTATCTTTATTAATATTATTTTATTATTTTCATTGTCATTATTATTACTATTATTATTATTATTATTATCATTATCGTTATTATTATCATCATTATCATCGTTATTATTATTATTGTAATTATTATCACGTCATAATTAACAGTATCATTATCATTATTATCATTATTATTATTGTCATTATTGTTATTATTATTATCATTATTATCATTATTATTATTATTACTACTACTACTACTACTATTATTATAATTATCATTATTATTGTTACCATTATCATTATTGTTGTTGTTGTTGTTGTTGCTGTTGTTGTTGTTGTTATTATTATTATTATTATTATTATTATTATTATTATTATTATTATTATTATTATTATTATCATCATCATCATCATCATCATCATCGTCATTAGTGGTATCAGTGTTATTATTATTATCATCATTATTGTTATTGTTATTATCATTATTATAATTGATATTATTATTATTATCATTACTATTATCATTACTATTCTTAATATCACTACCAATGCTATTGTCACCACTATTATGTTATCATTGCCATTAACATTATCATTTTTATCATTATCATAATCACTATCATTATTATTATTAGAATTATTATTATCATTATCATCATTATCATCATTATTGTTATCACCAATACCAATAACATATTATCATTAATGTTATTATCGTTATTGTTGTTATGTTTTTCATAATCTTTGTCATTACCATCATTTTTTTTTTTTTACCAATATCGGTATCTTTTTTGTATTATTTTCATTACAATTATAAAAACAAACACAAAGATAATAAAATCTTTCTATCTAACCATTTATTAATCTATCTGCATCTCTATCTATATTATCTATCCAGCTGTCTAGCTATTGATACTTCTTTCGAAGTATCTTTCAATCTACCTGCTTATCTGACTATCTATCTATCTCTCTGTCTACTAATCTATCTGTTGATCTGTCTGTCTGTCTGTCTGTCTCTCTCTCTGTGAGTGTGCATGTGTGCGTCTTTCTCCCTCTCTTTCTCTCATTCCCTCTCTCTCTCTCTCTCTCTCTCTCTCTCTCTCTCTCTCTCTCTCTCTCTCTCTCTCTCTCTCTCTCTCTCTCTCTCTCTCTCTCTTTCTCTCTCTCTCTCTCTCTGATGTTTAAAATTCCCTGCCTGACGAGGTCTTGGGAGAGGGAATAGGTAAGGTTGGGCGCCCCCCCCTCCTTCCCCCCCAGGCGAACCTGTGGTGAATGTTAACTTTGGGAGGAGTGAGTAAAGGGGATGGGTAGGGGGGATGGGGAGGAGTTTGGGAGAAAGGGGGGGGGGGGAGGGGGATTTAGTAGACGTAGCGGTAAATCTAGTTTTGTTTGGTAAATTTTCTCGTAGAGAAGTGAAATGCCCAATAGTACTTAGTTGATTAAAATGAAAAATAATATTATTGTTTTCTTTTTTTCTCTTTTTATCTATCTGTTTGTCTATCCATTTTTCTATTTACCTATATATGTTTCTGTCTATTTATCTATCTGCCTATCTCTTTGTCTATGTGTCTGTCTATCCTACATATCTACATCTCTCTCTCTCTCTCTCTCTCTCTCTCTCTCCCTCTCTCCCTCTCTCTCTCTCTCTCTCTCTTATATATATATATATATATATATATATATATATATATATATATATATATATATACCTATCTATCTCTCTCTCTCTCTTTCTCTCTCCCTCTCTTTCTCTCTCCCTCCCTCCTTCTTTCATTCTCTTGTTGAACCTGAATACTCGCAGTCAGGAATGTCTGACTTGGGTCATGTTAATGCAAACACTTCTCCCGATATGATACGAAATTAAACGAAAAATAAAAAGTGAAACCCTACTTGGGCGAGGGTGAAGGAAGGGAGGAAGCAAGCAAGCAAGCAAGCAGGCGAACAAGAAATAGAAAACGGATAAATTTCAGGATCGTTTACGAAAAGAAAACTGCCGGACCGACCATCAGGCAAGGGAAAGCGAGCGCATTCGACCACTCAAATTCAACTCGGAGCGAATGTATTTTTGCGCCCGTGAAATTCCCTATAGTAAGCTACACTGTTGCCAAATTACACCGGGCCAATCGGCGGAGATGCGGCAGGGGCGGGAGGGGTGTGGGTGTGGGGTGTGGGTGTGGGCAGGGGTGTGGGTGTGGGGTGGGATGGGGGAGGGAGGACTAACGGTACGAGGGGGGAGGGGGAGGGAGGACTAACGGTACGAGGGGGGAAGGGGAGGATCTCAAGGCACGGGAAGGGGCGGGGAGGGAAGTCAACGTACGGTAGGTGGGTAGGGGAGGGAGAGGTTGGGGGGGGGGGGCTGAAGGTACGCCCTTCCAGAAGTTTCCTAAATCAGCAAACGAGATAAACTTACAAGTCACAAGTGTCATTTGACGATTACTAACCCGATTTGTTACTCCTCAAACATCATAAACTTGATAAATAAACATGCCACGACTTGCTCTCGAAAATTATCGGTCTCGAAAAAAGTTGGAATGAGTTCTGAAATTATGCATATATTCTCAGACAGACTGTAATCACTCTCAAACTGGCTTTGTGTCCCGAAGATTGTGTTTATCATTCTTTGCATGCCTGAATGTGTGTGTGTGTGTGTCTATGTGTGTATGTGTGTGCGTGTGTGTCTGTGTGTATGTGTGTGTTTGATTGTGTGTGTGTGTGTGTGTGTGTGTGTATGTGTGTATGTGGTGTAAGTGCATGTGCGTAGATAGATTAATATCATTAGCTTTGGTTGCTGTAGCATTTTTTCAAGTAAGTTTTAATGTAATACAAATTATGTTCATAATTCAGTCATTCCTCGGGGCTTCTGAACTATTGGATTTCTATTTAGAAATTACGATGCATAACTTTGAAGTCAATATTTTAAAGACGAATTGATTTTGGCTTAATGGGGTACACTTTAACACATCACGTGATTTAGTAACTGATATAAAAGCATATTAAAAAGGAAAGACGGAGTAGGAGAGAGAGAGAGAGATATCAGTAAGAGAGGGAGTAGACAGACAGATAGATACATAGATAGACAGAGGGAGCGAAAGAGAGAGAGAGAGGAGAGAGAGAGAGAGAGAGAGAGAGAGAGAGAGAGAGAGAGAGAGAGAGAGAGAGAGAGAGAGAGAGAGGGGGGGGGGGGAGGGGAGATGGAGAGAAAGATTGGAAGTGAGAAAGATATCATTATCTAAAAAATAAAAGATAACAAACTCTCTCTCTCTCTCTCTCTCTCTCTCTCTCTCTCTTTCTCCTTCGCTCTCCCTCTCTCTCTCCCTATCTCTTTGAGCGCCCCATTTGCAGATTCCAAAGTCCTTTTAACCTACAGAAGACGAACAGAGTGAACAACCTGAAGGAGCAATCCCCGCTACACTTTCTCTATTTACTGGTAATCTTTTCTCTTCAGATTTATTTCCAGTGGGAGACAATGTGACGAGGAGAAGGAGAATTATTCAAGGGACGTTGTTCGTTGTAGATATTCAAAGCCTTTTGCGCCTTCCTTTGTTTTGTTTTTTTCTCGTTTCCCTTTGCACTTTTGATTCTTCTGTGTAGTTTGATTTCAACTGTGCCTGGCTGTATCAGCTTCCTAGTGTTATCATTATCATCACCAGTAGCAGTAATGGTAATAGTAGTGTTATTGTAGATTAAAATTATTATCATTACTATTGTAATTATCATCGTCATTATATTGTTGTTATTATTATTATTATTATTATCATTATTATTATTATTGTTGTTGTTGCTATTGTTGTTATTATTATTATTATTACTATTATTGTTGTTGTTGTTGTTGTTGTTATTGTTATTATTGTTATTATTATTATTATTAACACAATCATTATCATTATTACTTTATTATCATTACTATTATCACTATTATCATTATTATCATTATCATCGTCATCACTATTGCAATTATTGTTATGCTTGTTATGTTTGTAGTAATGTTCCTTATTATGAATATTATTACAACTATTACTATCATTATCTTTACTATTATTGTGACTGCCAATTATTATTGTTATTATTATTATTATTATTATTATTATTATTATTATTATTATTATTATTATTATTACTATTACTATTATTATTATCATTATTGTTATTATTATTATTATTATTACTATTATTATTATTATTATTATTATTATTATTATCATTATTATTGTTATCATTATTATTATTACTATTATTATTATCATCATCATCATCATCATCATCATCATCATCATCATCATCATCATCATCATCATCATCATCATCATCATCATCATCATCATCATCATCATCGTCATCATCATCATCATTATTATTGTCATTTTCATTATTATTTGTATTATCATTATTTATTAATACTACTACTACTACTGTTATTATAATTATCCTTACCATTGTATTTGTTATTATTATTATCATTATTATCATTATTATTGTCATAATTTATCATTATTATTATTATTTTATACAAAAGTTTCCTTAGATCTGCTAATTAAAATCAAACACCGAGTCACTACCAGCGAACTAGGGTAATTGAAGTTTGAGGCAATGGAACATCAACAAAAACATGCAAAATATGCAGAACAACCACAAATCAAAACATCAAATCAATTCACGCACACAAAAACACTTCAGATTGATAACGCTCTTCTGAGAACATGTGCTGTGCTGTTTAAGACTATTTTTTGGACTAATTCTAATTTTGGATTTCCTGGTATTTGTTCAAGAAACTTATCCATATCTTTCTTTATAAGGCCAAGAGCTCCAATAACAGCAGGCAAAGTTTTGTTTTTTAAATGCCACATCTTTTCCACCTCTATTTCCAGGTCTTTATACTTTGATATCTTCTCAAACACTTTTGTTAGGACGTTTCTGTCTGAAGGGATGCTCATATCTATAAACAGGCAAGTGTTGTTTATTTTCTCCTTGATGACGATATCTGGACGATTTGCTTATATAGTACGATTTGTGTGAATTGGAAAGTTCCACAAGATTGTACCATCTTTGCCTTCAGTAACTGGCTCTGGATGGTGTTTGTACCATTTATCCTGTGTTCCGATAGAAAAGTGTTTGCAGATCTTCCAGTGCAGGTACTTGCCCACTTTTTCGTGTCGACCCTTGTACTCATTCGGTGTTAACATTGAGCAACCAGACACAAGGTGATCAATTGTCTCAACCTTGTCTTCACAAAGCCTACATTTTGGGTCAGTGCCACTGTGCAAGATGTTAGCTTGATAGTTTCTGGCAAACAAACCTTGATCTTGGGTTGCAAGAATAAAACCCTCTGGTTTATTATTATTATTATTATTATTATCATTATTATTATTATTATTATTATTATTATTATTATTATTATTATTATTACTGTTATTATTATTATTATTATTAATATTATTATTATTATTATTATTATTATTATTATTATTATTATTATTATCATTGTTGTTGTTGCTGTGATTATTATTATTATTATCATTATTATCATCACCATAATCATTATTATTATTTTTTAAATAATAATAATGATGATGATGATAATAATAATAATAATAATAATAATAATAATAATAATAATAATAATAATAATAATAATAATAATAATAATTATAATAATAATAATAATAATAATAATAATAATAATTATTATTATTATTATTATTATTATTATTATTATTATTATTATTATTATAATTATTACTATTATTATTATTATTATCATTTTCTTTTTTTTATTATTATCATTATTACAATTATTATCTTTACTATCATCATCATCATCGTCGTTATTATTATTACAATCACTTGACGTAATAATTTTATCAAATCAAAAAATCATCGTTGTCATTCTTATTACTCTTGTTACCTTTTTTATGATTATTGTTCGTTACATAATTATTGTTATTATCATCATTTTCATCAAGATTAGCGTTATTACTGTTACCACCATTATTTCTTTTATCAACATTATTATTCTCACGACTTTTACCATTATCATCAGTCATAATCATTATCCTGATCATCAATACTATCCTTATTATAATCACAATTCCCATTACTTTCACTAACATCATTATCATAACCCGTTGCATTTAAATTTTCATCTCACCCCTTTTCAATACGGTCTACACCCTCCCCCCCCCCCTTCTCCACTAAAGCATACCCCCTGCAGCCTCTCTTCCCATAACTCCACCACCTACGGAGATTACGACGTACCTTAGCACCGAAAAAAATCGACGTAGATAGACGCGGCATCATCATTAAATTGCTTAATTGCGGCGGGCTTCATCCCAGGTATATGGGACGGCATGCAGGTTAATTAATTGGATGGGATAATATAACTTGGCTCCTTGTGGGGCCTGGTATCTAGTGTAGTGGGGTTTTCTTCCTATCCTGGCTGTCTGCCTGCTCCTAAAATCTTCTTGTCTCTATTTTTGTCTGTCTGTCTGTCTGTCTGTTTCTCTCTCTCTCTCTCTTTCTGTCTCTTTCTCTTTCTTTCTCTCTCTCTCTCTCTCTCTCTCTCTCTCTCTCTCTCTCTCTCTCTCTCTCTCTCTCTCTCTCTCTCTCTCTCTCTCTCTCTCTCTCTCTCTCTCTCTCTCTCTCTCTCTCTCTCTCTCTCTCTCTCTCTCTCTCCTCTCTCTCTCTGTATGTATCTATCTATAAACCTTTCTGTCTATCTGTTTGGTCTGTTTGCCTGTCTAGCTGAATGTCTTTCTGTATATTTGTCTGCTTATATACCTATCTATCTATCAGTCTGTCTGTCCATGTATTTAACTATTTAGTTATCTAGCTATCTGTCTTTCTGTCTGTCTATCTAGTTGTCTGTCTTTCTGTCTATCTATCTGTCTGTCTGTGTTTCTCTCTGTCTATTTGTCTTTCTCTCTATCTGTCTATCTACGTTTTTGTCTCTCTATCTATTTGTCTATTTATCTATCTATAATAATAATATGTGTCGAGGTATCTCCCTACGTATCTACACATCCGTATATCTATCTATCTATCATTATTTATTGATTTATCTATTTATCTATCAAGGAGGGAACGTCAGAAACTTTATAATGTAAATGTAATATTCATTGTTTTTTAGTGGGACAAAAACTGGTTGTAATAATGCTTGCTTTTTCTTTCTCCTTTCACATGAACTATTATATCAGGTATTAAATATCAGAAAAGAAAGAAAAATACTCTAAAAAAAACGGAAAAAGCAAGACACAAAAAGAAAAAAAGGAGGGGAATCCATACACATATAAATAAATAAGAAAAAAGTAGAACAAAAGAAAACAGGGGGGGGGGGGGAAATGCCTACATGCAAGACACACAGACAGACACGAACAACAAACAAAATCCTCCATACTGAAGAAGTGACGACCAGAGCCCCACGACACAGCGGGAGGTCTTTGGCTTACTATCCAACCCGAGCCCTCCCCATATGTCATGGAATTCAATATTGTGATACACATCAGCTTATCCTTGGCCGATCGAAGGTCCGGGTGGCTCGCCGGGGAGGGGAGGGGAGGGGGGCCTTGGCTCTGTTTCTTGTCTGTGTGTGTGTGGAGAAGTTTGTGTTTGTGGGTGATAATCAGGCTTTCGCGTCGCCACTGCCCATTCCATCGCACACACACACACACACACTGACACACACAAACACACACGCACACACACCGACACACACACACACACACACACACACACACACACACACACACACATACGCACCGACACGTGTGTGCATGCATATATGTGTAGAT
>NC_051398.1:14521177-14523677 GCF_015228065.2 Penaeus monodon | reverse complement strand
TGTATTTCTTTTTCTTTTCTTTTTCTCCTCCTATCGATCTTCTGAGTCAGAACAAAAAACATGGATTTTTTTTATTACTTCACTGAAAGTAATCTTTAGAACATTTATTTATTTTTGTCATATAAGAATGTTCTTCAAATCAAGATGATAAAGAAAGAAAAGGAAAAAGAAAAAAAACGTATATCACAATGCTTACTCAACCTTTCCCTGTTACACAAAATATAGCTATCATCACTCTCTTCACCACAAACGACCAGCTGTCAAATCACCATCTGCCTGAACGAGTTAACAACACCCCAATCACCATCAGTGTCACCATCAGTTAGTGGCACAATTCGTCAAGCCACAACCAAAAAAATAAATAGATAAATAAAAATAGAATCACAAACAAAATTTATGAAAAAGCATATGATGTATTACCCACCTGCACAAGAACATAACCCATGTATAACACACAACACACAATATGATATAAATCTAACTCGCTGCCCTCACCCCCACAGCCCCGACTCCCACCGCCATCTGTCAGCACCACATCAATACCATCTGTCAGGCACTCAACCGTCCTTGCACCAGCTGTGTCCACTATAAGGCGTGCGGATATCTATAATGTAAACAGTGATATTCTGGCTTGAATGGTAGAATTCAGCTTGCCAATAGCCACAGCCGCAATTGTGCAAGTGACAAGGCGTGGAGGTGATGTGTGTGTGTGTGTGTGTGTGTGTGTGTGTGTGTGTGTGTGTGTGTGTGTGTGTGTGTGTGTGTGTGTGTGTATGGTGTGAATAAATATGTACGTAAGCATGGCTGCTTCCTTAGATCAACATTTATGTGCGTTTATGAGTAAACATATACACGCTTATATACAGGGAAGCGCGTATGTGCACGTAAGCATATGCCTGCATGCACAAGAACCAGATTGATTATCCATCCCATCATCAATATCCACACAACCATCATTCTGCATTATCGTCGCACCATCATTCCATTCTTCCTAATCCTCCTCCTCATCATCCTTCTTTTCCTCCTTCCTCCTTTCTTCACCTTGTTCCTAAGCCTCGTCTTCGTCATCCTTGTCTTCTTCTCTTCCTCCTTCCTCTTTTCTTTGATTTCTTCCTAAACCTCCTCTTCGTCATCTTTCTCCTCCTCCTTCCTCCTTTCTTTACTTTCTTCCTCACCGCCTCCCTCTCTTCCTCCTGTTCGTTCATCCATTATCGCTCATAACAAGATCACGATGAACATAAATCACAGCGCACATAACGGTTCTAGAATGTTCTTACACATGAGCTACGTCGCTGAGCAAGAGAGACTATGAGCCAAGGAAGATGTTGTAATATTTCATATACAGTGATTGACGCCCAACAGGCAAAGAGATAATGAGGAAGAGTAATTATTTGGTGTTTTGTCGGCAGCTTCTCCTGTATTACTTTCTGATATTTTTTCCCGTTTTTTTTCTAGTGTAGCGTCCTTTTCATTTGTTTATGTTTTTTTTTTTTTTTTTTTTTTTTTTTTTTTGGTTAAGCTTCTTTTTGCCTTTTTTTTTTTTTTTTGATTTTTCATCCTGTCTTTGATTGCCTTTTTGTGTTTTTTTTCTTGTGGGATGGAGAAAAGTGTCAGACAAAGCAACGAAGTTTCGATACGAGAAAACAAACAAATCCACAAAAGAGTAAACAGAAAAAAAGAGAAAGGAAGAATATATGATCAAGAAATAAAACCGAAGGTGAAAAATAAATGAAACACACACACACACACACACACACAAAATGAAAAAGTAAAAAAAAAAAAAAAAAAAAAAAAAAATCTTCACAAGACCAGCAACCCAAAGGCAAGAAATCAAGCATTCAAGCATCCTCGATCGACCATGCAAGGGAAAAAGTAATTGAAAGCGCGTGGAATATCGGCCTGGAATTTGCCCTCGAGTTTCATGATCAACGTCTTTGGGAAAGTGTCTCTGTATCCGGGCCATGGAACATACAATTTAGACCGCCCTTCATCTGGAGTGTAGGAGCGACCCGAGGCCTTTGAGTCAAAGAGGAAGAGAGGGAGAGGGAAATAGGGGGGGGGAGGATGATAAAGAGAGAGAGGAAGAGGGAGATTGATAAAGAGAGAGAGAGAGAGAGAGAGAGAGAGAGAGAGAGAGGGTGAGAAGAGAGATAGACCGAGAGAGAGGGGGGAACGATAGACAGATAGATAAAGAGAGAGAGAAGTGAGAGAGAGAGAGAGAGAGAGAGAGAGAGAGAGAGAGAGAGAGAGAGAGAGAGAGAGAGAAAGAGAGTGAGAGAGAGTGAGAGAGAGAGAGGGGGGGGTGAGAAGATAGACAGATAGACCGAGAGAGAGGGAGGAACGATAGACAGATAGATAAAGAGAGAGAGAAAGTGAGAGAGAGAGAGAGAGAGAGAGAGAGAGAGAGAGAGAGAGAGAGAGAGAGAGAGAGAGAGAGAGAGAGTGAGAAAGAGAGAGAGACAGAGGTGAAAAGATAGATAGGTAGATAAAGAGAGGGGAG
>NC_051398.1:14491177-14493677 GCF_015228065.2 Penaeus monodon | reverse complement strand
ATATATATTTACCCATAAGGCATCCTTAAAAAGAAGGAAAATTTATTTATTTTTTCAGTCTCAATGAATGAGAAAGTCTTTAAATTCAGCGCCGGTTGTAAGACAGTGTGGTCTAAAGTTTTATCTCCCGAGGAAATAAGAAATATCCGCCGGGGCCAATATCTTCCCGACGTTTCAAAGAAGTCACGGTATGAAGTTTTAAATAGTGTTTAAAACTTGGGATCTGCCGGCCTGTAATGTGAGAAGAGCGCCGCCTTATGTCTCTAGAAAATGAGACGCCTAAAGAAAACGGGAATCGAAAGCAATGTCTTGGGGGGTGGGGGGGGGATAGGAGTTGGGGGTGGTAGGGGGGAGATGGGCCGGGGATAGGGGAGGGGGAGATGGAGTGGGAGGGGGAGAAGGGAGACAGGGAGATGGGGTGGGAGGAGGAGAAGGGAGACAGGGAGATGGAGTGGGAGGGGGAAGTAAACAGAATAGGGATTGGTAAGGAATGAGGAAAGGGGAGATGCGGTGCAGCGGAGAAAGGTTTGGTTAGAAAGTTGGGGGGGGGGGAGTGGGGGAGTAGGGAGAAAAGGGAGTTTGGGGAAGAAGATGGGGGAGACGGGGTGGGAAGGAGAAGAAGAGATAATAGGGAATGATAAGGAAGTGGGGTATGAAGTGAAAAAGAAAAAAGGAATATAGGAGAAAATGGAAGAGAATGAGAAAGGGGAATGAGAGGAGAAGGGAGATTGGGGATTGGGAGTTAGGGAGAAAGAGGGGAGGGTTGAGGTAAGGAGGAGAAAATAAGTATATAATTAGTGAGGAAGTGGGGAGAGGAGGGGGACTGGTGAGGGAAAAAAAACGTGGGGAAATGAGGAAGAGAGAAGAAAAGAAGAAGAGAAAATAATGATTGATGGTAAAAAAAACTCGGAAGAGGAGGAATGGGGAGTCCAATGGAGGCACGGGGATTTTATGTGAGAAAGCGAACAGAATTACTGTCCATGGAAAGAAATACACGGAAGGCTGGAAGCAACAAAACGGAAATTCAGATGCCACTTTGTTGTGTTGTTTTGATTTTTCTCTCGCCCTTTATTTATTAATTTCCAAAAGTAGGTCATGTTAAATATACGTATTCTGACGGACGTATTTATGGCTCAGTGTTTTGCTTTCGATATAGGTATTTATATCCTAACTCATTGTTATTTATTTGCTTCCAGTGGCTGCGTATTCCATGAAGGTGGATAATGAGGGGGAGACAAAGGGGGAGTGAGTGAAGGAAGGAGACAAATAGCATGGGGAAGAGAGAGAGAAAGAGAGAGAGAGAGAGAGAGAGAGAGAGAGAGAGAGAGAGAGAGAGAGAGAGAGAGAGAGAGAGAGAGAGAGAGAGAGAGAGAGAGAGAGAAAGAGAGAGAGAGAGAGAGAGAGAGAGAGAGAGAGAGAGAGAGAGAGAAGGAAGGAGAGAGTAGGAGAAATAGAGAGAGTCAGCGGAGTGGGCGAAGGAATAGAAAGAGAGTTGGGGAAGGAGGGAAAGCAAAAGGGGAGAGAAAGAGAAAGGAAAAGAAAGAGAGAAAGTTAAAGAAAGTGGGAGGGAATGAAAGTTAGAGAGGAAAGGAGGGAGGAAATGAGAGAGAGTGAGGGAGAAAGGGAGGGAGGGCGAGAATGAAGAGGAGGAAAAGGGAATGAAATAGAGAGATTTATAAATGGAGGGATGGACGGAAGGAGAGAGAGAGGTATGGGAGGTGAGAAAGAACATTTAAGAGAGTAAAAAAGAAAGAAAGTGTCAGAGAGAGAGACGAAGAGAAACAAGATGAAAGAAGGAGAAAGGAAAAGAGAAATGAAGAGGGAGACAAATAAAAATATTCAGAGAGTACGAGAGAAGGAGAGAAGGAGAGAGCAACAGAGAAAGAGAACAAGCGAGAGAAACAATAAGAGAGATAAAAGGAGAGATAGGGAAAGAAAAAAAAGGAAAAGTTTATGATTCAATCTACAGGTTATAATGCAAGTAATACTTTAGGACATTGTGCTATGGTGTAGGTGATAGTGCAGGCTATAGTCCAGAATATTTTGTAAGTCATACTATTGGTTACAGTGTAAGTTGCAGGTCTTGCTGTTAGTAAAGATTGCAATATAGGTGCTGTTGTAGGCTGCACTGTTGATTTGAGAGAAGTTACATTGTAGGTCATGGTTTGGGTTATATTTTGATTACATTGTAAAATATAGTACTGTGTGTGTGTGTGTGTGTGTGTGTGTGTGTGTGTGTGTATGTGTCAGATACGTCATTATTATAAAAGAAAACGGAACACGGAAGCCATTAACCCAAACACCACGGAGTTATGTTCTGTCCCCTGTATTTTTTTGTGAATTTTGTTACATACAGATAGCTCCACATGTGCTCAACCAGTGATTTGCTTCTTAATACAAGTGATATTGATACTGTTATTATTGTTATTGATGTTATGATTGTTAAATTTTGTTAAAATCTTGGTAGCATTTAGGACAATAAAAAAATGCAGAAGACCGT
>NC_051398.1:14466737-14468577 GCF_015228065.2 Penaeus monodon | reverse complement strand
AAGAATGTAAATAGGACAGGCAGATCATCAACAGATGATGTACACAAAACCATATTCGTTTTTTTACACTCAAGGCTATAGAACGAAGCCATATCAGTAATATCAACCCAACTAACTCGTGTCCGATTACGAGCGAGAAACGCGTTGCCGCCTTGTTAAGGAGTCACCCCCGATCCTCCTCCTCCCGTTTCAGTTTCTCAAAGACTTATATATTAAAAAAAAAGGCAGACGAAGCCAAATCCCCAGATGAAAGTAGGCAAGGCTGGAAGAAACTCCCCCAAGATTTGCCAATGCCTAAACTCGATGCAAGCAGAGGTCATCTTTTCGTTGCGAGATCTTTCAAGTATTCTGCAAATGTTTGATGAGACAGCACGAAATCTTACTGGAGGTATAATCTTGGCAAAACATTTTAATAATTCAGGCGTGCCAGGAGGACGAGGAGGACGAGGAGGAGGAGGAGGACGGAGGAGGAGGAGGAGGAGGACGAGGACGAGGAGGAGGAGGAGGAGGAGAGGAGGAGGAGAGGAGACGACCGGAGGAGGAGGAGAGAGAGAGGAGGAGGAGGGAGAGATGAGGAGGAGGAGGAGGAGGAGGAGGAGGAGGAGGAGGAGGGGGAGGAGGAGGAGGAGAGGAGGAGGAGGAGAGGAGGAGGAGGGAGGAGGAGGAGGAGGAGGAGGAGGAGGGAGGGGGAGGAGGAGGAGGAGGAGGAGGAGGAGGAGGAGGAGGAGGAGGAGGAGGAGGAGGAGGAGGGAGGAGGGAGGAGGGAGGAGGAGGAGGGAGGAGGAGGAGGAGGAGGAGGAGGAGGAGGAGGAGGAGGAGGAGGAGGAGGAAGAGCAAGAGGAGGGAGAAAGTGGAAGAACAGTCGAAGCAATCTCTCTCTCTCTCTCTCTCTCTCTCTCTCCTCTCTCTCTCTCTCTCTCTCTCTCTCTCTCTCTCTCTCTCTCTCTCTCTCTCTCTCTCTCTCTCTCTCTCTCTCTCTCTCTCTATCTCTCTCTTATAATCATTATTATTAGTAGTAGCAGCAGTAGTAGCAGTAGTAGCAGTAGTAGTAATTACTATTATAGTATTATTATTATTATTATTATCATTATTATTATTATTATTATTATTATTATTATTATTATTATTATTATTATTATCATTACGATTATTAATATTATTATTATCATCATCATCATTATCATTAAAATTGATATCATGATTATTTTCTCATGATCAGTATTGTTACTATAATTTTTGTCATTATCATTATTATTATCATCATTATTATTATTATTTTCATTATTATCATTACTGTTGTTGCTGCTGTTGTTATTGTTGCCGTTTGAATTATCCTTATTATTGCTATCATCATCATTACTATTGTTATTGTCATTATCATTGTTATTATCATCGTTAACATTATGCACATTATTAGGGTATCGTGATTATCACTATTATCATCATCTTTATCACTACCATTTTGTCATTGATATTATCATTATTAACGTTATCCTTACAGCTGTTTTTATCATTAGTATTGTTATAACTGATAAAGAAAATGATTAACCTGCTGCTATTCTTGGCATCATTTTACAACAATCTTCTGTTTTACTCCCTCGTAACAATAAATAATTTTGCAATAATTTCCCGGAATTTTATCATTCAGTGAAGACTTTCCTCTCTCACTCGTGAATATAATTTCGGCTTATTTGATTCATTAAACTTTCAGCATTGATTTATACGCAATTGCATGTCCAGGGCATTTGGCTGGCAATCATGCAAATGGTTTGAAATCAACGTCAGTCGCAACACTGGTCAAGGGGGAGGAGACCAATTTCAATATTTAATTATACGGAAT
>NC_051398.1:14449237-14456737 GCF_015228065.2 Penaeus monodon | reverse complement strand
TTTACTAAAACACGCCCAGTGACCGAGCTGAACCTTCCACACCAGAAATTGCTCAGGCTTTTAAATTTTTCACACCGGAATCATTTCATCTAAGGTCCTTACGTACTATGAAGAGAGGAAGGGGAGAGGAGGAGGAGAAGGAGGAGGAGGAAAAGGAGAATGAGAAGGAACAGTAAAGAGAGAGAGAGGAGGAGAGGGGAGAGGAGAGTGAGAGAAAGAGAGAGAGAGAGAGAGAGAGAGAGAGAGAGAGAGAGAGAGAGAGAATAGGAGAGAGAAAGAAAATGAGAGTCAGAAAGAA
This sequence comes from Penaeus monodon, assembly GCF_015228065.2. Taxonomy (NCBI): domain Eukaryota; kingdom Metazoa; phylum Arthropoda; class Malacostraca; order Decapoda; family Penaeidae; genus Penaeus; species Penaeus monodon. The sequence goes on along the minus strand of NC_051398.1, from coordinate 14,456,439 downwards.
TATGAAAGAGAGAGAGAGAGAGAGAATTAAGAGAAGAAGAGAGTCCCGTTCCAATTACCCATACCCTTCACAACCTCACCCCCATACCCCTTACGCCCATACCCCACAATCACAAGCTCCTCCTCCTCCTTTTCATCTTCCTCTTCTCCTTCCTCTTTCTCCCTCTCCTCCACCCCTCCTCCTCTTCCTACTTCCATCCCCCTACCCTCCTCCTCTTCCCATCCTCCCTCCTCCTCCTACTCCTCCTCCACCAAACCGCCATATCGACATTCCCCGCTTGTACCGTTTGCCAGATTATGTCTAATGAATACACACAATCGCGGAAACCTGGCACTCAGCTGTTCCCACCACCCATCTGGCCTTCCGTCGTCGCCTGAATCCCCGGTGCGTTCTGAATAAGAAATTAGTCACCGCTCCCAGATCTTCGTCATAATTCGACTTGTGAAATATGCACGACTGTGAAAACCGGGGTTGGATAACATTATAACATACGAGGGTAGACAGGACGGGCGGGGGATGCAGTAGGGTGAGGTTGTTTCCATTGTGTTTTCTTTTTTTCTCTCTCTCTATTTCTTTCTTTCTTTCTTTCCTTTCTTTTCTTTCTTTTCTTTTTACTATTATCATTACCTTTTACCGTGGTTCTTGGGAGCGAATAAGGGACATGGAAGTAAAGATATAAGGAGTGTGAGTTTACACGTGGGGGTGTTAGGAAGGTGGGAGTGTCCAAAAGGGGAGAGGGCGATGTGTAGATTGCGGAGGTGTTAGGGTGTCTAAAATAGGCAGCAAGCGAGAGAGAGAGAGAAAGGAGGAACTTGATAGAAATTGCGTTGAGGGGGATTTGCTGATCAGTGTTCTCCGTTGCTGTCGCCAATAAATTACTCAAGCTCGTGAAACATTTACGCGCCAGGCAGTTCACGTTCCCGCTAACTGTGCCTGAAATGGTATAATGCTGTAATAGATAAATCAATAAAGCTGCAGACTTTGCAGAATTCTGGAGGAAAGGATGACGGCGTGAGCCATCGGCGCCCCGAATAGAACTATATTCCAGAATCTGGCAAAGTTTGCAGTCATGTTCATTGCTCATATTCATGCCCACTTATCTTTTAACGCATGCACGCGCTACACACATTCGCAGATTTATAATTATATATATATATATATGTATATATATTTATATATATATATATATATATATATATATATATATATATATATAATATATACATATATATATATATATATATATATATATATATATATATATATATATATATATGCATATATATCTTATTACTGTCATTATCATTATTTTTATTATCATTTTTATTATTATTATTATTCCGCAGCTATCATTCTAATACTGGACATACGCCTCAAATCTTTATTGAGAAGTTACTTGGCAGTGCCACCCTCGCCTGACTGAATGCACTTCCTTAATAAGCGCAGCTAATACTTGGGCTAGCGCGGCGACTTCACCTACGGCACCTGCGTGTGTGTATTTACATGTGCACACACACACACACACACACACACACACACACACACACACACACACACACACACACACACACACACACACACACACACACACACACACACACACACACACACACATACATACACATATACACACACGTGTGTGTGTGTGTTCTTACCTAGTTGTACTTACCTAGTCGTTACAATACGAGAGAAGAGCAAAGCTCAGATGGTCCCGTCTGCTATGTTTAAATTATCATATGACTTTTTAAACTGATGCACATTTTTGGCACACACAATGCTATTTGGAAGATTGTTCCATGTTTCAATATTTCTGTTTGGGAAACTGAACTTCTTGGAATCTTTCTCGCCTCTTTTTACTCTCAACTTTGTGCTGTGTTCTATCGTCCATCTTGTGTTCAAAATTATAAAGTCATCTTTGTCTAACTTCGCCCTCCCTGTAATACAGTTGAACATCATTATCATGTCACCTCTTTTTCTTCTTTCTTCCAAAGTAGTATCTAGTTTCTGTAGTTTTTTTCGTAGCTCATATCTCTTAGAGTAGGTGCCCATCTTGTGGCTGCTCTTTGAACTCTTTCTAGTTTATCTATATCCTTTTTTTAAGTGTGGACTCCATACCACTACAACATACTCAAGACTAGGTCTTATAATGGCTGTAATGACCTTCTCTACCATGTGTTCGCCCATATACGCGAATGTCCTCTTCATGTTGGCAATCAGCCCTAGCATTGTATGAACCTTGTCATTCATATGATCATTTGGGCTTAGGTTTATGATTATTCCAAGGTATTTTTCTTTATCTGCTTGGTTTGATATTACATCTCCTAACTTATATTGGTACAGTGAATTATTTTTACTTTCTCTGAACCTGACTAGATGGTATTTATTGCTGTTAAATTCTATTTTTCCATGTTCTCGATGTCACTTTGGAGGCATTGGCATGAAACATCGTCTAATATCCTTTTTTGCAATTTCGCAACGTCTGCAAACATATTCCGATAACTACCTGGGCTGATGTTTGACCCTAAATCATTTATGAAAATAGTAAACTTAATCGGCGCCAAGACCGATCCTTGAGTTACTCCGCTAGTTACTCGTCGCCATGTAGAGTGTCTCCCTATAATTACGGTTCTCATCTGTCTTTCATGAAGTAAGTCTTCCATCCATTCGAGGAGTTTGCCTTTCACTCCACCTAGGTATTCTAATTTTTATAAGTCTTTTATGAGACACTACATCAAATGCCATCTTAAAGTCTACGTATACACAATCCTCTCAGCTGTCTCTTTCTTATAATATTTAAGAAACTCTATCATAGAAACAGAGGAGATTTGCAACGCATGACCTTCCTTCCCTAAAACCAAATTCTTTATTTGATAACTATCGTGTTTTTTCAAGTATTTCAACCACGAGACTGGTTTATGATTTAGAGGGTATTGTTTGTCGCCGATCTTGTATAAAGGTTTATTGGCGAGTTTCCAGTGTTGATAGTTTTCCTTGTCTCACTGAATTCTGGAATATTAACAATAGCGGAGTAAATAATTCTCCGGTACATTCCCTCAGAACCCAGTTAGATATTTCATCTGGTCCCTCTGTTGTAGTCTTGTCCAACCCTTTCAGCGGGTCTTTTATTTCATTCTTTTCGAGTGTGATATTTTCGATATTCAGATTTACGTTTATATGGTTACTTGCCATTTCAAAATATGGGTTATGAGCAAACACTGAAATTTCTCATTAAGGATTTCACACATTTCCTCTTCCTTAGTATAAGTATTGTCTTTGATGGCGCTAATTTGATCTCTACTTTTAGCCTTATGTAGTTAATTACTACATGATCACTATTTCCTAGAGGAGGGCAGTACTCCACATCCTTAATGTCATCTTTATGCTTTGTATATATCAGGGCAAGCATAGACGGTCTATCTAGCCTTCTTATCCTGGTATGGTCTGTTACATTCTGGAAGAGATAAAATTCATTTATGGCATCCAGTAATTTTGTATTCTATGAATCTGGCTGAGCTCTGGGATCGAAACTTTCCCAGTCAGTTTTGCTATTGAAATCCCCTGTTACAAGAATTTCTTTTGCATTAGTTTCCGAAAGTTGTAGCACTTCTTCATGGCTCTTTAACGTTTCTTGGATACGTTTTTGGCAATTTTCTTGTGACCACGCCGATGTATGAGGTGACATATACACCGTGATTATTATATCTAGCCCGTTGTTTCTACCTCAATTGCCTTTAGTTCTACTATGGGATCTTGCTAAATCCCTATCTCCTTTATAATAATTCCTTTCCTTTTTAATATTGCTACCCCCCCCCCTTCCCTCCATTTCCATTTGCCCGATCTTTTCTCCAAATGTTGTAGTCTAATGTTACATCGTCTGCGGAGGAATACAGCTTGTAATCAGTGACGCATATTACATCTTGTTTATTACTTTCAATAACTGCATTTAGATCTAGAAACTTCGAACACAAACCATCTATATTTGTATAAACTATTTCTCTATAATCTTTCGGTATTCCTTTTGGCCGCAAGGTTAATGATTGTCTGTCTCCACATTTTGGTTCCGATAGTAAACTTCTTTTGCCTGGAGGCCTCTCCCCCTCCAAATGAACGGGTTTTTTTTTCAGTCCTTTGTTCGTTTTGTTTTTTTACCTCTTCAAATTTTTCTTCAATATTTCTTGGTCATCTTTGGTTATATTTTCACATATCCAGATTTTCTTATAATCTTCGTGTGTGGTCTGGACTTTAGCTTTCTTTATTGCATCAGTTACCATTTGCTTATTCATGAATGTCACCTTTAAAGGGCGTTTCTTTCCCTTTTCGAATAATCCCAACTCTGTGGGCTATGATATTCTGCTCCGAGAATTCGGGATTTATGACCTTGAGAATAGTGACAATCAATTTCTTGTCTTCGTTGTATCGTTCGATTTCATCTTCTACAACTTTTTCTTCATGTCCCAACATGACTATGTCCTTGTTTGCATCAGCCAAATTTGCAATATTCCTTGCGTGTTGCCCAAGGTGTGACTTATATAAATTTTCCTTACCGTCTCTGCAAGCTGTGTCATTAATCCTTCCTTTGTTATCTTGATGTCTTTTTCTAACATTTTTTCCATTTCATTTACAGTTTCTTTTACTTTAGATACATCAGCATATGTAGATGTCATCCTTTTTGCCTCTTTCATTATTTGAGACAGGCTGCTTGACAAAATCACTTTCAATCTGCATTACAGTTTCCTGTACTTTGAGTACTTCATCATCTTTTTCTTGTAGATTTTTTGCCTCAGTTTACTGTTGCCAATCTTGGTTTCTACTTCTTCCACCTTTTCCTTGAGTTCATTGATTTTCATGTCAGACTTATTCACTCTCTGAATGGTTGTGTGTTCCTGCTCAAATTATCCGGCAATTCCTTCAAATTTACGTTTTCTTCAAGTATTTTCGAAAATTCAGCTACCAGGTTGTCTACCTTGGCTTCAAGAGCCCCAATTCTATTTGCTGCTTCCATTAGCTTCATTTTCCTGGTTTCAATGGTTACCTATAAAACAAACACAAAAAAGATCTGTACTCACGGCAGCTGTCTCTATGTCGAAAACGCTTACCATGCAGTATTCGCGGTCACTTCTCGCCTCCCTCCTTCGCTTTCACTTCCTGGCTCACAAAGCCTCACTATCTTTATTTTTTCAATTTTTCACTTATTCGTTCACTTTATAACCCAAATTATTCTTTCAACATGAACCGTACACATTTACAGAACCCATGGCTAGCAGACCTGGACCATCCTTTGCCTGATCTTCTCCGTATTTAACATGTAAGAGCTGTATATCACTGGTGCAATGCACTGTACTCTGTGTGTGTGTGTGTGTGTGTGTGTGTGTGTGTGTGTGTGTGTGTGTGTGTGTGTTTGTGTGTGTGTGTGTGTGTGTTTCTGTGTTTGTGAGTGTGTGAGTAAAACCGTAAAAAAATGTACTGGATAATTAAAAGTTAAATGAAAATATTTCATTATAATTTCCGGAACTCTCTGTTGCAACATGCAAATCATAAATATTATTTCTTTGTACATTAGGTAATCATGGATATCACAATTTTGATCATCCATTTCTTCACAAGAACTTCTTTCACAAATAGAAGCTAACGTGTGACATTCATTACTTGACATTCAATCGCTGTATCTAAAAAGAACGAAGATGGAGTTGATTGAAGTGTTAATCAATGCTTATCATTTGGAAGTTTTATGAACTGAAATCAAATTCCAGTAGACTGGGTGAAATATTAAACGACGTCGAAGCAGGATTTTTGCAAGTCAGGTTCTCATCAAAATAGAGGAAGGGAAACTTTTCAAAAATGAATGGATACGTAAATAAGTTAATAGATATATGCAGGGATAGATGAATACATAAAGACATTTAAAAAAAAAGTAAAAAGTAAAAAGTGAGAAAGAAGGAATGGAAGGAAAAGACGGAAAAATAGAAAGAGAGAGAAAGAGGGAAAGAAGGAAAGAGAAAGGTAGAAAACCAAATGATCTGATAAACGAAATAAATAGAAAACAAATAGATACAAAAAAGTAATCAAGTACAACAAGAGAGTAAAGGAAAATGAAAAATAAAACAACACAAGCATTCTGGGGAGAGCTTGTAGAAGGAATGAGGTCAAAAACTTAAGACCAAGTTATACCTAAAGTTGTGACAAGTATTGGAAATCAGCTGAGGAAAACCACACCGGAAAGAAGGCGTAATTGGGAAGACAATTGGTTCGTCCGTCTGTGCTTGGCTCTCTCGATTTTCCTCTTTGTACTCGTCTGTGCTCCGTCGGGTTGTCGTGGGGGCGAGCACGCGAGAGGCAGGTGTTCGGGGAGGACACTCTCTCTCTCTCTTTCTCTTTCTCTTACTCTCTCTCTCTCTCTCTCTCTCTCTCTCTCTCTCTCTCTCTCTCTCTCTCTCTTTCTTCCTTTTCTTTTTTTCTCTCTTCCTTTTCTCTCTCTTCTCCTCTCTCTCTCTCTCTCTCTCCTCCCCTCTCCTTCTCTTTTCTTCTCTTTCCCCCTCGCTCTCTTCTCCCCCTCTCTCTCTCTCTCTTTTTTCTTCTTTATCTCTCTCTCTCTTTTTTCTTTCTCTTTCTCTTTTCTTTCTCTACTCTCTCTCTTTTCTTTTCTCTTTCTTTTCCCCCTCTCTCTCTCTCTCTCTCTTCTCTTCCTCTCCTCTCTTCTCTCTCTCTCTCCCTCTCTCTCTCTCTCTCTCTCTCTCTCTCTCTCTCTCTCTCTCTCTTCTCTCTCTCTCTCTCTCTCTCTCTCTCTCTCTCTCTTCTCTCTCTCTCTCTCTCTCTCTCTCTCTTCTCTCTCTCTCTCTCTCTCTCTCTCTCTCTCTCTCTCTCTTTCTTTCTTTCTCTTGTTCATTTTCTTTCGTTGCTGGAATCTCTTCTCTCTCTCTCTCTCTCTCTCTCTGAAAGGTAAAGAAGAGCGAACAGACAGCTTGCTTTTGATACCGTGTTGTGGTGTATCATTTCGCCAAGATTTATGAACTTAATACATAAGCTTTCAGTAGTCTCTATAATCTTCATTACTGATCTTTTCCTTGTTATTTTGATATCTTATAATGCCTTATAGGGCCGCGGTGGCCGAGTGGTTAGAGCATCGGACTCAAGACTGTCACGACGACAATCTGAGTTCGAGGGTTCGAGTCACCGACCGGCGCGTTGTTCCCTTGGGCAAGGAA
>NC_051398.1:14439237-14441737 GCF_015228065.2 Penaeus monodon | reverse complement strand
TCTCTCTCTCTCTCTCTCTCTCTCTCTCTCTCTCTCTCTCTCTCTCTCTCTCTCTCTCTCTCTCTGCCTCTTAATCATCCCCCTTTCCCTTCTCTCCCTCTCTTCCGGTCCAGAACCTGCAGTGACGCCCAACGAGACGCAACAAATGACAAGAAAGATGAGACGTCCAAGGAATAGAGGAAGAGAGAAAAAAAAGAGATGGAGAGAGAGAGAGACAAATAAAAAAAAACGAAAAAAGACCGTTATTCACTCTCGAAAGCAACATTAGCTCAGGGATTACTGCCCCACAAGATCAATGAAGAGATATGTGGAAATCATTCATAAAAGTCTACACAACAAACCACAGTAGAGGATTTTCTGTACCAATGGATTACCATCTATCACGGACCCCTGTGTACGTGAATGAGAAAGGACGTTGCTTTTGGTGTACGAATCGCATCAGGATATAGATCATATGTTCGGAATGATTGATACGAACCGCTGTTATCGTATAAAGTTGGCAAAGCAATTCGACGTGTACAGTGGTATGAATCGACTGCATATATTCATGTCAAAGTGAAATGGTAGTTTGGCGAAAGCATCAACGTTTACCGGTTATCATGTTTTTAAACTTTGGCTAGTTATTCAAATTGTACTCGTGTGGTTTTGAATTTTAAAAAAGGCATTTAACTTTCCTTGGACACAGAAAGACAGAGCATTCTCACACACATTACTGATTACGTATATATACACACACGCACGTGCATGTGTGTTTGAGAGAGAGAGAGAGAGAGAGAGAGAGAGAGAGAGAGAGAGAGAGAGAGAGAGAGAGAAAGAGAGAGAGAGAGAGAATATATATATATATATATATATATATATATATATATATATATATATATATATATATATATATGTGTGTGTGTGTGTGTGTGTGTGTGTGTGTGTGTGTGTGTGTGTGTGTGTGTGTGTGTGTGTGTGTGTGTGCATACATATATATATATATATATATATATATATATATATATATATATATATATATATATATATATATATATATATATGTATATATATATATACATATATTCATGCATGCATGTATGTTTGTATGTATGTATGTATGCTGCATGCATGCAAGTATGTATGTATGTACGTACGTATGTATATCCATATAAATATCTACAGTGGGGTCTCGACTTTATCGACTTGGCTAAAATGGGAATTGCTCGTCTAGAGACAACTCCGGAAAAAAAAACTTTCTTCCAAATGCCATCAATGTCAATGTCTGTCTAACCATATCAATGCTTCTTTTGGGGATCGCCAAAGGAGGAAAGCTGAAGAAAAGTACTACTTTGGGTGGAAACTAATGTTTATGTGTGTGTGTGTGTGTGTGTGTGTGTGTGTGTGTGTGTGTGTGTGTGTGTGTGTGTGTGTGTGTGTGTGTGTGTGTGCATTTCTCTGTGTATAACTGTGCCCTTACATACTTATGGGCATTCATGCAGATTCGTATCTTTGCATTTCCATCTCTGCACTTAATACATGTCATCGGCTTCCCCTTGCCTTTCACATCAGTCAACACTCCGGCCTTCCCCTCCTCGCTCTATACCTTCTCCCTTTACACTTGTCACTTCCTGCTCCTTCCCCCTTACACACTTATCACCAATTAGTCTCCTCCCCTTCGCATCTGTCATCATCTATCCCATGCACTGTCCGCCCTCACTCTCGCGCTGCTGACTGTTGCATGATCACTCGCTCTATCGGTGTGCTTCAATGTGCTCGTACGTCTGCATGTCTGTTCCTCTGCGTGGAACTTTCCTTCGATTTTTTTGCGTTTAGTGGTTCGTCGAAGAGCAGGGTAATTATTTTCAGACTCTATTTTTCTCTCTTTTTTTCTTTTTCCGTGTAAATTGCAGTTGACGGAGTGTTTTAAGGAGGCGAGAGGTGATGTTTGGTTACCAGTGATGTACAATAGATATTTCATGATAAGTTTGAGATGACGTAAACCCAAACCATGTTTTCCAGCCGAATACTTAACTCTTGCTAAGATTCTTGCGATCTTTCTTAATCCAAAGAAAATCTTTCCACTTTTTTCCTATCTTTCTTTCTCTCTTTCTTTTGAATGACAATATAGATTTAATAGCAATTACTCTCAGAGGTTTTATATCACCCGACTCCTGTGCCTTGTACACATCCGAAGGCTATTCCTGTGTACACTTTAACACAGGACGTTAGATTGATCGTCGGCCACATATTTGTTCAAGGTGGACCTCCAATCTCGCCTGTTGACCTTTCTTTTCCGCACACAGAACCCACTTCCACTTTTTTCTTCTTTCAGTGGGAGTCTTTTTACCTAATTGTTCTTCCAGAGTCATTCTCTTCTGTGAAACCGTTTTCAGGAGAAGCTTTTGACTTGATGCTTCGGTTTTATTCGCTTAGTGGAAACGGGGCCTCGATATAAATTGTTTATATCTATATCTACCTACTGTATTTTTTCTTCATTAATATTTTAGCCTTTATTTTCTTT
>NC_051398.1:14404237-14409237 GCF_015228065.2 Penaeus monodon | reverse complement strand
GTTTCCCCTTTAAGTCCAGAGCTTCTAAGCCACTGATGGGTCGCCGTTTAATCTACATCAGCGTGTTTGCTTCGAGTTGCACACTGTCCGTGGAGAGGCTTTTCATGCCACCTAGATTCAAGTTTTTCTTGTCCGACTTTCTTTTCTATGTTTAGCAGCCATATGTTCGATGTTTTCGCTCTCAATAACTAATTCCTGAGAAAACTTATCTGATTCCTTTACTACCGAGTGTAACCTTTTGGAGTTTTCATGTACTTTAACTAATTGAAGCATCCAATCGTTGGTTAGATCTAAGTATTGCAAGAGACCAATCGTAGTTTATTAGTAGTAGTAGTATTATTGTTATTATTATTATTATTTTTTTATTACTATCATTATTGTCATTACTATTATTATTATTATTATTATTATTATTATTATTATTATTATTATTATCATTATGATTACTACTACTACTATTGTTATTATCATTATTATTATTATTATTGTAAAAGTTTCTTTAGATCTGCTAATTAAAATCAAACGCCGAGTCACTACCAGCGCCCTAGGGTGATTGAAGTTTGAGGTAATGGAACATTAACAAAAATATGCAAAAATATGCACAACAATTACAAATTATTATTGTTATTATTATTATTATTATTATTGTTATTATTATTATTATTATTATTATTATTATTATTATTATTATTACTATCATCATTATTATAATCATTTTCTCATCATTATTATGATAATAATTAATTCTATTATTAGCGTCACTAATGTTATTATTATTTTATATTATTATTATTTTTATCGTCATTATTATTAGATTAGTAGTATTGTTGTTGGTGGTGGTGATGACGATAATGATGACTGTGGTGGTGATGATGATGATTATGAATATGTTGATGATGATAATGATCGCGAGGATAATAATGATGATGGTGATGATGTTCATGATGGTGATGTTGATGATGATTACGATTACGATAATGACGGTGATGATGATGTTGACGATGACGATAATGATTAATGCGACGATGATGATGTTGATAATGATGACGATAACGATGATGATGATGATGATGATGATGATAATGATGATGATGATGATGATGATGATGATGATGATGATGATGATGATGATGATGATGATGATTGATGGTGGTGGTGGTATTGGTGGCGATGATGATGATGATAATAATGACGATAACGATACTGATGGTGATGATCACCATTTTATGTTGGCGGCTGTTTCATGATTTTACTTTTTTGTCATATCTTATTAATGTAGTATTATCATTAAAAGTATTACCATTAGCGTTACCATTATCACCATCCTTATTAATCATAATATCTTTTAAACATATTATGATTATGATTATCACTGTCATTATTATTATTTCTACCATTATGAACTCCATTCTATCAACGCAATTACTATTGTCTTAACCATTACTGAAATAACCTTTTTAGCATAGTTACCAAAGCTAACATCTATAAATTTTCACTAATTGTGCTTTCTATAATGATTGTTATTTTTCAGCATAATTATTTTTTTTATTGGAAAACGTAAAAATCCCAATAATTTTACATTTTATTCTTCAGCATAATTATATATATATTTTTTTTTAATAGGAACGTTAAAATCCAAATAATTTTATAGCATCAACACTTTAGAGCGGAAAGTTAACTATATATCTCATTCTCATCGAAGTCTTTGGCAATATTGATCCAGAATGAAGACTGAATCAAACATTTTGCAATTAATTGTACTCTGTACTTGTATATAAATCGCTCGTAGAGGGGAGTTCAAATGCTCAAAGGAACAGCCAAATGGAGGAGTCCCCAGCTGTTAATAACAGTTAATGCACTACAAGGCTATATTAGATTTTTTTTGTTGCTGATAATACATGTATTCGGTATCCGTAGGCAATATATAGATTTATAAGCAATATGAGTCATTTCTGGACCTGTTGATATGTCAAAATGGTTGACATGACCGCCGATCGAGTGGGTGTTCCTCTGAGCATTTTACCTCCCCTCTGCATAAAGTGTATATATAAAATTTGGTCAGTTACATAATAACATGGTATACGTTCTACTTTCTGCTGGGCTCTGTGATTGGTCTCATTTGATTACGTTATTCTACCTTTGTCAGAAAAAGTAGTAATTAAAAGGCTTTATTCAGTAATGATAATGACCCTAACTTTGACCGTAATATTATTTTTTAAACATCCTTTTGAAAATGTACATTATTTAGACTTTTAACAAAAGGGCGCGCAAAAGTATAAACTACTTAGATAAGCAATGTATGTCGCATAACCATAATAACATTTATTTCCACTTGCATTGCAGTTATTATCTTTACCTTTATCATTACCAAAATTATTGCCTGAAGTTGGGCAATGAATGAAAAACAGAAAACAGAGAAAAGAAAGAACCTAGTTTCGGAATTCAAAAATCTTCCCCAAAAAAACTTTTGCAGACAACAAACCCATTTTTACAGGAATAAGAGTAATTCCAGGTGTCGATCGCAAACAAAACTGACATAACGATGGATGGTAACAACAGTATCCATAGTAACGATGATAATAAGCAATAACGTTGATAAACTAATGATAGCAATGAGAGAAAAGAGTAAGAAAATTAAGTAAGGTCCAGCAGACGTATTCCATGCAAGAGAGCATCATCATCCGCAAGCACCCAGTAATTCTGACCTCGCTGAAGTAAATGGCGCTTTAATTTCGTTCTTGACCGGGAGCTGATCCAGTGAAACGCATATCATATTCAGATCCACTATCCTCAGGGTCGTCCAAACATAATTTTACTATTATTATTATGAAACATATTTTATCACAATCCGTCTAACCTATCCAAAATCCTGGTGGTAGATAAAATGATGAATAAACCCTAGTTTAAACATTTCATCCCCTATTCGGCGGAGGTGATAAACGTGGCATAGAACATGATAAATAACTTAACGAAAAGCGAAAAAGAAAAACGCAGAAAACGGAACTTGAGCCCAACAAATCAGCCGTGTTGAGTTCGCCAGTGAGCCATATTTTTATTTTATTTATCCTTTTTTTTAACTTCACTTTTTTGACGTTCTTATTTTTTTCTTCAAAGAGTTCCGGGAGTTTCGGAATCTTTTCCACATGCACTCTCTCGCTATTGCTTTCTAAACAGACGTTAACCGAGGTGGAAGCTGTTTTCTGAAACAATATCCATTACAGGAGAGAAGTTAGATCTACTAATGTCGCGAACTTTGAGTGAGTTGACGACGCGGGGGAAAGACTTGAACGCAAAAATGTAGAATGGCAGCGTCTCCACTCGCTCATGTGGGATGCGAGCGCTTGTGGACGGACGAATTGCACGTATACGTATATATATAAATGTATATGTATGTGAGTGTGTGTGTGTGTGTGTGTGTGTGTGTGTGTGTGTGTGTGTGTGTGTGTGTGTGTGTGTGTGTGTGTGTGTGTGTGTGTGTGTGTGTGTGTGTGCACGTGTATGTGCGTGCGTATATTTACAAGTATATATGTACATGCACACATAAAACGCCTTGTGCGTCTGCAAAATCCTTAAACTTTTATTTATTCATGAGAGCGCAACGCAACAGGCTCTGACAGCTCTCCTTCCTGCCTCAGCCAAGACGCCCCTCGCCATTGTCAGCGCCTGCGCCCTAAAAATAGAAAGTACACCCGTATTAAATTGAATGGCTGTCGTAAAAGCGCGAGAGAAGGCCTTGTCTCGACAGAAAGGGAGCGTTCGTGCGTGCGAATCCATTCCCGGATTCAAATGCGCAATGAAATCAGATGACTTACGTTTTCATTGTGCCTCAGCCGGAAAGTGGTCCTCTTCATTCGCCTGGTATTGGCTGTGTCACTTAAGTTGCTGGAGTAGGCCGGGCTTTATTGGCTGCTGTTCATTTCAGCCTCTTGGAATATCTGAACATATACATATATACATATAGAGATAGATATATAATATACATATATATATATGTGTATATATATATATATATATATATATATATATATATATATATGTACATATATATACATATATATACATGTATAGATGTGTATATGTATATGTATATATATATATACATACATACACACACACACACACACACACACACACACACACACACACACACACACACATATATATATATATATATATATATATATATATATATATATATATATATATATATATATATATATATGCACATCTCTCTCTATGTGTGTATATAGATATATAGATAGATATGTGTGTGTGTGTGTACACACACACACACACACACATTTCTTTCCTTCTTTTTATCTCCTCTTTCTCTCTCTCCCTTTGTCTTCTAAGATACATGAGAAACAATCTTGCAATCGAAGTTGACAGAATGATTATGCTTCCAAAACAATTTCTCTTGTTATCTGACTTCCACTGCGCGCTCTTTTCCTTGTCTTTATCATACTTATCCTCAGTTTTGTTCTTGCAAGCTCCGCCCACAAGGAGAGCAAATAAACAAAAGAGAGAAAGATTTGACCTTTCGCTTAAGTAGTTTTATTGATTAAAACTAACTTATCATTACTCTATCCCCCTTGATGTATGCAGATATAAATCCCAAAAATATAAAGGTTCTTAAAAGCATTCTCACATTCGGTTAAAAGTTTATCCTTCTCCTGGTCCCCTATCTCCCTCCCTGCTCCCCCTCCCCCTACTGATTCTTCATTTATCCCCCCCCCCCACCTCCACTGAAATCCTTTCTTTATCCCACTTCCCCCTCCCCCCCTAATCCTCTCCTAACTCTCTTACTTCCAGCCAAAATCTGTTCCATGCATTTAATTCACATCATCCCTCTAACCTCAATCCATTCCTTACTCCCTGATCCTTATCCCTAACCCCCCCCTCTCCCTCTACCCCCTATTCCTGACCCCTTACCCCCACACCCATTCCCATTCTCACTCCCTCCCCCCATCCATTCATCACCCCCACCCCCCTGGTTTCTC
>NC_051398.1:14366737-14371737 GCF_015228065.2 Penaeus monodon | reverse complement strand
ATGTTATGTAAGTAAATTAATATCTACAAATAAGCTAATGTTTTCATTGTGAAACGCTAAATAAAACGCATTATTCTAAGGTTTTAATCTGTACTCACTAAGTAATTGATTTCCATTTCATTAAGAATAAAATAACAAAACACCAAAGAATAACGTAAAATAATATATAATTAATTTCTACCATAATCAGGATATTAATCATTATTTCCTATCTCTCCACTTTATCACCCCAGTCATATTCCCTTAACTTCAAAAATCCAATTAAGTGCTATAAACAAAATCTGTGCTAACCAAGAGGAAATGCCATTCCAAATGCCCTGACAAACAGATACCAAGAGTGCCTTTGCTTTATGGAATCAGCTGTGATCATCTATAACCTAATACTCGCAACGACTAATCTTCAAAAGTCAACACCGAAAGCTAGAGAAAAGTTGAAGGAAGTTAATGAAAGCAAAATAAAAGATTCCTTCGGCAAAGCGATCCAATTACATGGATTGGCTTAAGATATCATTCGGGTGAAAGAAAAATGAAATAGAATTCAGAAAGAAAGAGAGAAAAAATAACAACCCGATTAATCAAAGGAGTTTATCACCAAGAAAGGCATAGATATTAGAGAGGGTTATAGGAAGAATTCAGTGGGATAAAAGTTTCCCTTCATAATTTCTCAGAAGAAAGTGTGTGTGAAGTAAAGGCAGGAAGTTGGTGGAAGGAATCAACAACATCTGCCGAAGTTGATTAACTTAATTCAAATAGAGAGGATGAGAAACTGAAAATAAAGATGAGTAAATTAAAAGTAGAATGGAACGCTGCTACATAATTATTAAAGGAAGAACAAGAACATGAAGATGTCACAGAAGAAGCAGAAGAAGAAGAATAATACGAAGAAGAATAAGAGACAAGAGACGGAGAGGAAGAGGAGGGGGAGGAAGAAGAGGAGGAGGAGAAGGAGGGGGAGCAGGAGAAGAAGAAAATGAATAAGGAGGAGAAGAAGACGATGGAGGAGGAAGAGGAGAAGAAGAAACCATATCAAACAGAACATTGGTTGGGATTTCCAAGTATTTGCATTTCTCTTATCTCTAGTCCTCTGCGTTTCGTGTGTATCCGTAAGTGATTGATGCGTGTCTGGAAATAAATATTTGTCTTCCGGATTCACATGGGGTGCTTGCCTGTGATAAATAAAAAGAGGTGTTATCTCTCTCACTCTCTCTCTCTCTCTCTCTCTCTCTCAGCCCAACATGTTTCTTTTTAAACACATTATTAATCACAGTGGAAAAAAATAAATGTGTGTATATTATAGGGTATTATGATTAATAGAAACAAACTATTGATTTCAAGGCATAATTATCAGAGATCATTTGACTCGCAATTAAACTCTTTTCCAAACTTTTAAATATTAGTTTTAGATGATGAATAAACAGAAAAATTCAGTAATTACACTAATTCATGTTCAGATCTCCTAATAATCATTAGTGATCCGCCGGGTGATGAGAACTTGAATAACGGAATTAATCCAATTTATACTAATATCCCTGTCGCCTGTATCTTAGGGTTCCGGAAGGCAATTTGGTCATTTGTAAAATTACTTTCTGTCATACATATTAGAGGGAAGGCTGCTTTACCCGCAGCCAATCATTAATCTCAATAGTTCGGTGAGTCTATTTAGAAGCTTTGCTCCGGAAAACCATTTTGAGACTTCGAAATTTCATTCGTGTGTGTTTGTGTGTGTATGTGTTTGTGTTTGCGTGTTTATGTGTGTGTGTGTGTGTGTTTGTTTGTGTGTGGTGTGTGGTGTTGTTGGTGTGTGTGGTGTGTGTGTGTGTGTGTGTGTGTGTGTGTGTGTTGTGGTGGTTTTTGGTGTGTGTGTGTGTGTGTGTGTGTGTGTGTGTGTGTGTGTGTGTGTGTGCATCTTGTCATCTTACGTTAGTATCCGAGCTTATGTAAGAACAAATGCTCTCTCTCGCGACCAGATCAAAAGCTTGAAAAGACTTGAAGGTCAAATGAATTCTACATCAGCATTATGATCTGTCTGTATAGTTTCTCTCTCTCTCTCTCTTTCTCTCCCCCCCCCCTCTCTCTCTCTCGTTCGTTTCTCTCTCTCTCTCTCTCGGTCTCTCTCCTCTTCTCTCTCTCTCTCTCCTCTCTCTCTCTCTCTCTCTCTCTCTCTCTCTTTCTCTCTCTTCTTTCTCTTTCTCTCTCTCCTACTCTCCTCTCTTCTCTCTCTCCTCTCTCGTCTCTCTCTTCTCTCTCTCTCTTCGTTTCCAATCGTCTCTCTCTCCTCATTCTCTCTCTCTCTCTCGTCTCTCTCTCTCCCTCTCTCTCTCGCTGGTAAAAGGCTAGCATCCTTAGTACAATGGGTGAAACAGAGGGTAGTTAACTTGTTAACGGCTTGCTCTTTTTTCTGAGATTGACACCACGCAGTATAAAACCCAAGACATTCGAGTTTTATAATCGGGGCCCGCAGCGGAATGTCACTTCTCTTGCCACGAGAGAGGGCGGGAGCTGCCCTTAGTGCGGTGGTTGCTTAGGCACAACTCGCGGTCACACGAGGTCCAGATATAAAATGTGCCTCCGCCCTCGCTGAGCGGGTGGTTTCTTATTTGGGACATTTGGATCCACAGTGTAAAACCGAGCCCACGGTGGTCCACTTGTAATAGAAATAGAATTATCCACATCCTGTAACAGAAATAGAATTATCCACATCTTATATTTTCTTCGGTCACCTACTCGCGCTCGCCCTCGAGGCGCCTATCAAGGGTGACCTTAACTGGCTGGTCGTTCTCGTTTCTCGTGCGTTTCCTGGTGCTTTCGTGGCTGCTCGTCCTGTCGTCCTCATCCTTCTGGTCCTGGGTAATCTGTCCGTTCTCGATGTTTCACACGTCCTCGAAAGTCTCGCACCGGTCTTCCTTGACTTCGATTCGTCCTGACCTCCTCCGTAGTCCTGGCCCGATGCCTAACTCGGGCGGCGTCCTCGTCCACACGATCCTCACAGATCTCGTCCAGTCCTCTCGCGTCCACACGTCCTGTAATCTTCGTCGGATCTACGGCGTTGTCTGGCAGGGGCGCATCTCGGGCTGCTGATATCTGCGCTACGAGCTCCTTAGTTGACCGGAATCTGCAGGCGTCCGCCAGGCACAGCAGCTGGGGCTACTGGACCTGGGCAAGGTGCTGGTTCGCTGGATCTACGGGGAGTCGTGCAGGCAAGACCGTCCCCTACTACACTAGGGGATTGCTAACACATTTTCTGACGAAAATCCTGGTCCGTGGCCTATGAGGAATCTTCGATGACGTCCTTCTCACAGCATCCTAAGGGTCCTCTTTGTGCCGTGTCGGTCCGACTGCAATATAAAGTCGGGGAGCCAGATCATACACGTACGGGCCGAGTAGAGAGCAAAGAAAAGGCAACCAGAGAAGATTGGGTGGTAGTTTACCACTAGCCGGTTTATTCTTACCAATTTACGTTTTTTACTGTTTGTTTTTTACTTATTTTCTCTTTTTTTGTTTTCATTTTGTGTTTTTTTATTTTCACAAAGTAAGAAGAGAAATAAAGGGAGATGTCATAGCGTTCCCGCATAGACCTATTTGAACTACCAACCTCTCTGATAGAATATGAGAATATATACGGGAACGACATCGGCAATCCGCGAGATCTATTTTGAACCATAGTCGTCACAACATGATACACATAGATGTAACTTGTACTTTATGTCTAACCACTTCGTCACGACGGACAAAATTGCGGGCTAAAAGCGATACATATAATCTTTACGCCGGCACTAACCGCAACCAGCATTATTAATGAAAAAAGGGGGGGTCCAGTGTCGTTTGTCCGCGTGTGTGCGTGCGGTTAAGGTGTGTGTGTATGCGTGTGTGAGTGACAGCTACGCGTTAATGAGAGGGAAGGCGAGTACCACCCAGAGAATGAATCATAAACACGATATTAACGTTTCACTATCACAAAACTGAAGGAAATTAGCCAATGCTATCTCATTAAGATTATCACTACAGCATTGAATTTCAATCATATAAATGAATGCGACAGAATGTACGCATGAAGCATGTTTACTGAAAAAATATTCGCCCAATTCTTTATCAAGCAAATCTTCTCGGGTCAGAAATATGAACTGCCGAGGTACATGTCTAATGTGGCACGTCGACTTCAATAAAACTCAATAATGGGGGATCCTATACCCAAATGCCGTATAATGACTGAGCGACGTGCGCCAGGAATATAATAACCCTGCTCTCTTCTGCTAGCTGTAATGGCCGCTCGCTAAAATTCCGAAGGATATCTAATTCACGAATCACACAAACGCTTGGGGGTACCCAAACCATCAGCGACTTGAGAGGGTGAGAAATGTTGATTATAAGCCGGATAATGATTCTAGCTTAAACCCTAGTCATACATTAATTACGGACATCCGCGGGTCACCACTGACTCAATAAGGTGCCGAACGAATAACTTCGGTTTTATTGCACCTACTTTCGAACGAACGGGCGCAAGATCTCTTAGGCGTTTACGCCACCCCGGGGCAACATTGGGATCCTGTTCACTATGATATGGGGAAAGATCCTACGCTATTATCCAATAAGTACAATTTTGTTCCTGCTTCGCTCTAGCGCCGATAGAACCGTGTCACCAAAAGCATGTAACATGATATGTTGCTTCAATTAGAGGAACCAAGTGGTCATCTTACCCTACCCACGCCGCAACCGACCGTGAAAAGAGAAAGTGAGGTCAGTTAAGACAGGAAAATAACCCTTTTTCTAATCCAAGTGACCGCAAAATAAAGAACAGTGCGGTCGTCGGGCGGAGGTTTAGGAACGATGTAATGAAATGGTATTATGATAAATAAATCACGAACTCGTTAAATCGTTGCAGATGAAACCATATAAATCTCTACAAAACGAGAGAAAATAATTAATTACCTAACTAACGAACGATTTTCATGTTTATTGATCACATACTCGATCGCACAGAAATGCGATCTGAGTGGAAGAAA
>NC_051398.1:14336737-14339237 GCF_015228065.2 Penaeus monodon | reverse complement strand
GTGAAAAAGAAAAGAGGGAGAGAGGAGGTAGGAGCACTAGTAGCAGGGAAAGCGAAGAGACTGGTAGAGAAGGGAGAGATGCACAGAGAGAGAAAAGGAGAAAAAGACAAAGAGAAGGGTTGGAAAGTATGGCCATTTTATTGTCTTTCCTGCTGTTGTTGTTGCGTCGTCCGAAAGCACTGGCTGACAATGCGTCTCCCCGCAGAGTTGATTAGCTGTTTGTGACTTTCGACTCGTTGAAGTTCGGTAAGACCCTAAAGTGTTCGTTTTAATTTTGTTTAGTGATTTATTTGATTTATTTTTGTATCTATTCATCTTTTTTATGTAATGATAATGATTATGATTATGTTCTTTTTTTATTTGTTATGTCCACTGCCCCTGTAATACCAATATCAATCTTATAACAAGCATGTGTTGCACTAAATCACTTTAAAAAATAAGCGCATTAAGTACTGTACAAAAGAACACAGAAAAAATATCAGAGTGTAAGCATTTGGCTCCGTTGCTGGCAAAATTTTCCAACTATAACTCCGCATGCTAAGTAAAGCCACCAAA
Source organism: Penaeus monodon (assembly GCF_015228065.2). NCBI lineage: Eukaryota > Metazoa > Arthropoda > Malacostraca > Decapoda > Penaeidae > Penaeus > Penaeus monodon. The sequence goes on along the minus strand of NC_051398.1, from coordinate 14,338,682 downwards.
GTCCGTTATGATTATATGGAAAAGGGATTTATCATGCTATGTAATTTCCATATTCGGATTTACACTGTGTATTGAGAGAAATTCCTTTCTGAGGAAACGTTAGAGAGGGAGGGTACGATAAAGGCAAAACATCAAGAATGATTGAACGGGGGAGGAACGAGGGCGAGGAGGGAGAGGGGGAAGGGAAAGAGAGAGTGATAGAAGGACGGGGAAAGAAAGAAGGGAAGAAGAGAAAGAGAGGAGGCAGGTTGAGAGAGAAATGGGGAGAGGAGAAGACAGATATGGCGAAATTGGGGGGAGAGGAGAGAGAAAGAGAATGGAGGAGAAAGATAGGGAGAGAGGCAGACAGACGGAAAAGGAGGAAGGAATGTAGGAAGAAAAATATCGAGAAGAAGAAAAAAGGAAGAGAGAGAGAAAAAAAATAATAAAGAAATAAACAGAAGTAGATAATAAATACTATTGGAGATAAAACATATAACACATAATAAAAAATAAATATATCCACAGAAAGCGAAAATAAAAGATGACAAATAGAAAGAGGAAGAAGGGTTACAGAACCGTTACCGCCAGCTGTGACTTCATTATATTTGCATTTTACGACTTAGCAGGGAAATGAAAACAGAATGAGATCTTTTCTAAAGGTGAATGACGTATTTTGATTCATTGAAATGTGAGCAGGATGTTGCTGTCATGTTCTTTTGCGTTAGCGCAATGTGTACACCAGACTTTACTAAAATATTGTTATTAGTAGTAGTAGTGGTAGTAGTACTATTATTACTCTCATCATGATTAATTTTTTATTATCGTTATTATCATTACTATTCTCATCGTTATTGTTACTGTTATTGTTTTCGTTGTTATCATTATCATTATTATTATTGTTATTGTTATTATTATTATTATTGTTATTATTATTATTACTATTATTATCATTATTGTTGTTGTTGTTGCTATTGTTGTTGCTGTTGTTTTTGCTATCATTATCGTATTATTTTTAGAATTGTTTTAATATTGTTCTCTTTTTTTGGTGTTTAAAAAAAAATCGAACCAATGAAACGCTTGAAAGATATGTCTTACGGCGTGCCCCGATGAAGCAGTAAATGCAAAAAGGCCTTCGGCATATTCGTGCGTTTTCTTGTACTTCCCTTCGTTGATCTATTTCTCTTACGGCGTGTATACTCTGTTCTCAGTTAGACCCTAAAGATACGTTGTTGAATCGAATAGTGAGTAGTGTATGACTCTGTGTATGTGGGGGGGGGGAGTCTCACGTTCCTCGAACTCAGTTTGCCTTGCCAGTAACAATGGCTATATCCTAGACTTGTTCACCAGTTCTGAAACGAACAGAATACTCGGTTACTAACCCGTGAACTGTACGGCGAGGTGGCAAAAAGTAACTATTGTTATGAATGGGCGTAGCTAGTTCATCGTGAGGTTGCATTGTGAGGGAAAGGGTGTGACCGGGATATAGTGCCAGCGACTGACAATAGAAGATACGATTTTGAACACGTGTGCAAAGGGATAAAATCGCGTAGGCAGATATAGAGTGTAAAACGGTAAGCCTATTAACGTAGAACTGTGAGAATCATAACATCGATTAAAAGTATTTTTTTTTATTATATTACAAGGGCATCATGTCCGCCTAATACAAGGCATTCACCTACACTCACAAACTACCTTAGAGGCATATTAAGACTGACTCACTCTATCAGATGCTAGGGCGGTACCAAGACCATCCAGGTGATGTCACACGGAGGTACTGCAACCTGCAAAAACTTCTTTTTTTCTGCTTTCGGGAAACTTTGAATTTATTTCGAGTACCACGTGACGAAAATCTTGCAAATATTTTTTTTCCTCTTTTTTTTTCTTCTCTCTCATTTTCTTTTACTCTTTTCATCTCTCTCTCTCTCTCTCTCTCTCTCTCTCTCTCTCTCTCTCTCTTTCCTCG
>NC_051398.1:14321737-14324237 GCF_015228065.2 Penaeus monodon | reverse complement strand
AAGTACGGCGTTGTCTCGGGTTTAGTGATGGTGGAAATTTATAATATTGGGAGAATTTTAGGGGACTTTTACGCAAGGGTTACGTGATACAGCCTTTGGTTTGATTGTGTGCAAGGAAGGGGGAATCTTTGTTGAATGAGTGAAATCGGAATAGGAAATGGCTTTTTATGCTAAATATATCGAGGGGAAAGCTTTATCTATTTCCCCTCCGCTTAATCTATCCGAAGAGAATTAAAGTGAATAAGAAAAGGAATGATAGATTCGTATAAAAATAATCATGATAACCCAGAAGCCATAGCATACTCGCGTAGGACAGTACACTAGAGGCTGCATCCCCCTTCTCCCCCCCCCCCCACCACGCCACCACACTCAACTCTATCCGCACGAGAACGCAACAAAGAGAAAAAATAAATAAATATAAAAAAAAACGCCGAAAAAGAAATGTGTTTCATAAAAGCGAATATATGCAACTTGATCAGCGCGAGAGGGAGATACATTACAACACACCGACGCAGAGCAATTCCGATTCAGAGCGCAGAAAATGGAGATTTGCATTCACAAACAACAGTGGAATCAAATCAACTAAGTCGTGTTTATCTCCGAGTCAGGATTGGATGCTCCCTTCAAGTGTTTCAATTCCGCCCGGAAGTTTCTACCTTGTTCTGATCAACTCTACAAGCCTCGGCGCTTCGGTACACCTATTGCTACATACGGGACTTGATGCACCTACCGCATCATCGCTCTCTGGGCTGGCTGTCTGCGTGCCCTCTGGCCGGCCTGTCTGCGTGTTCTCTGGCCGGGCTGTCTGCGTGCCCTCTGGCCGGGCTGTCTGCGTGTTTTCTGGCCGGGCTGTCTGCGTGTTCTCTGGCCGGGCTGTCTGCGTGATCTTTGGCTTACTGTCATCCCTGGAATGTCTGCGGCGTATTTCGCCTGGCCTCTTCCTTCTTCTTTCTCTGGGTGTTTCCTTTTTCATTCTTTGTGGTGTATAAAGTTGTCGTATTATTTTCGAGTGTACTTCTGTTTGTGGTATTTTTCACGTTTTTTTTTTTATAGTAGGCGAGGTTGTCGTTAATTATCCCTATCGTTATGATGTCAGCTCATCTATTTATTGATTAAAAGATGCGAGATGATATAAACATTTCTCTACTGACTCGCAATAAAGCAATGATTGCAAAACTCTACGGATACGCAACCCATTTTTACATATACCGATACTGGAGAAGGCAAACGCTTGGTGATCCGGTTATGTTAGTCAGAGAACTTACCCACATTATTTTACTGAATATTTTACATAATCAAAGCGTACTATGCAGTAAACTACTGAAAAAATATATAATCTACTTAATTAAATGCAAACAAGAGATCACAACAGCGAATATGTATACAGGAGCACACGAAAGCGCGAGTACAGCACCGTCAAGCAACACGTGAACAACACAGTATGTAGAAGCTTGATGGTTTTCAAAAATCTAGAGCTATTATCAATACTTCAAAGTCTCGATCGTAATTGAGGATAATATGAACAATCAGCCGTTGTCAATCCCTGACGAGAGGTATTCATTACGAAGGGATATCGCCGCAATGAGAATGGAGGATAGGAGGGGGAGGGAGAGAGGAGGGAGGGAAGGATAAAGGAAGGGAGGGAGGAGGAATGAGGAGGGAGGGAAGGATAGAGGGAGGAAGGGAGGAGGAGGAGGAGGGAGGGAAGAATAGAGGGAGGGAGGGAAGAGGAGGAGGAGGGAGGAAGGAAAGAGGAGAGAGTGGAGGGGGGAGGGGAATGTTGTCTCTATGAAGGTGAATGAAGAGAAAGAGAGAGAGAGAGAGAGAGAGAGAGAGAGAGAGAGAGAGAGAGAGAGAGAGGGAGGGAGGGAGGGAGGGAGGGAGGTAGGTGGAAAGAGCGAGGGAAAGGGAGAGAAGAGTGAGAGAGTGAGAGAGAGATTGAATGTAGAAGGAAAATAAATAAAAAATGTTAGACAGAGTGGAGAGAGAGAAGAGGACCAAAGAAAAAGAGAATAAATATTGCAAACCACAAGTAGCATGACTCGCATTTACCAGAATTTATACAGGCTTGTCAATACTCACTGTCTTTCCTACTGCCCCTCCTCCTCCTCCTCTTCCTCCTCCTCCTCCTCGTCCTTATCAGATATCAATATCCTATTCTTAAAAGGCTTTGAGTTAATACGTCATGATGCCGAGATTCGAGATATTTCAAATTGAAGTTTGAAAGATATATTCATTAGGCAGCTTCCTAATCATTATAAACCGGGGTCACCTGACGGAGCACTTATCAACAAAGCATAACAATGGGGGCTCCAGGACCCTTATTACAAAGAGCTGGGTGAAGCTCTCCAGACCACAATACCCTTGTTGAAGAAGCCCTTAGTGATGTGCGGAGCTTACACAGTGGATGCAGTGTGTGTGGGTGTGTGCGTGGCTGGGTGGATGGGTGGCCGGGGTAAGTGTGGGGGTTGGATGTGTGTGTGTGTGTGTGTGTGTGTGT
>NC_051398.1:14291737-14296737 GCF_015228065.2 Penaeus monodon | reverse complement strand
AGGCTTCGAGAAACCATCCCCCTGCATCTGGGGAATTAGCAATGACGAAGACCTCATTATGAATTCGTGTTCGTCCTTCCGGCATCAAAAGGTCGTCGTGGAATTAATGATGATAGAAGGGACATCCGTAATGATGTTAGGGAAGTACTTGATGGCGGTGCTGCTGTTCAGGTATCCTCTCGAGTAGCACTTGAAGTGGAAGGTTAGTGGGGACTTATAGAATGGCAATATTTTTATTAGATGTTATTGTTTTATTTTCATGGTAGGTAGAATATCATTATTATCTTCACTGACTTAATGAAGATGGAGGATAATTACATGAACTTAATTTCTTGCTACTCCCTAGTTTTTGGTTAAAGGAGAGTTAGTTGACTGAAGGACCTCAAGGTATAAATCGTTGACTGTCTCTTTCTTAACCTACGGTCGAAGGTACTTGTTTGTTTTTGTTTGTAGTTGTTTTGGGAAGGGTTTGTAGTAGTGGAGGCTAGAGCAATGGCGGGAGCTGATCGGTGGAGAGTGAGGCGAGTTATAGGCTTCTTCCATGTGGCGAGTATGGTATGATTATGTATGTGTCTATTTGTTTTTCGTTACTAATTCTGATGTTTTATTAGTATTTTTTTTTTTTTTTTGATATGCAAAACAGGATTATTGCATGCATGCAAATAAGTGCCCAGGTATGGGTATTCTGTATATTTGTGGAAAATGTGTCAACTTTGGTTCTCATTTCCCTAAGAAGGCTGACAGTTGTGTGCCACGGAACGATAATGACGATAATGACTGTTGTCTGAAGAGCTGAAGAAATGTGCAGGAGAAGCTAGCCAGAGTTGATAGAATGGTTTTTACAGATATATTAGATTTATAAAAGTGATAAGTCTCCTGTATGTGAGAGAGTATTTGCATTGCCGTGATTTGATGCATTCTCACTACGATGTTCCACGAACCCAGAACAAAAGCCACGTCTAAGCCATACACGCAGGATAACATGACCTTGCACTCGGCTCCATCTGTACGCCTGGCAATTTCATTATCCACTTGCTCTGAACATGCGTTCAGAGTAAGTAAAGCAGCCTTCATCTAGCCTTAATTAAATTGATATTACATTTGTGATTTTTTGTAAACACTTGAACAGAGTGCACAGACTGTTCCGCCATTCCATTTTGAATATTGATTATCCATGTAATGGCAAGGTTCATACGAAAGAGATCCATAAGAATGAAGTATATCCTGAAGTATTAGAGTGTTAGGTAAATCCAAAATGTTCAGAAAAATGGATGTAGCAGTTTCATATTGATCGCAGGTAATGCAGGGGGATATATCCTAAGCTTCAGGAAGGAGACGTCAAGATAACGTGATCAAGGTCATAAGGAAATGTACAGACGGGAGCAATTGCTAACGAGGGATAGAGGGTATAGAGATAATAGCCAAATAACGCCAATATTACCAGAGAAATGGGAGGAGGATGTGGTAAAGGGAACAATATGGGATTTAGGGATGGATTCATAATGATGATTCAGCAAGATAATGGGACAGAATATGGCAGTATATATAACACAGAGTGCTAAGAGGAAGAGATAAGCAAATATTGAAAGAATACTTTGTAAAATTTGTAGGTCAAGAAATAAAAGTTTATCATGAGAAGAATTATTCAAGGAATGTTGTGGATATAGAAAGAGTTTTGGGCTCTATAAAATAAACAAAACCTGATGATATGAGGAGACCAATAGAGATCAGTAATTACATAGAAATGGAATGAAGTTCTTCTCTGGTACCGTCAAATATGGAGAATAATGTTAGTAGACGAAATGGAAATAGATATAGGACTTATGCCTAGGACAAGGCCCACGCAAAATAATGTTAGGAAGGAAGTTTTTTAGTAACGTTAAAACCATAACAAAAGAATCCATTGGAATAAACAGGGGAACAGCAAAGAGACGTTCTGGAATGATAGGTTTTCGAAAAAGGATTCGGGGCCGTGAGTTGAGACGCTAAATATACGGCTAAGGGTAAAACCAACAAAATATAGATAAAGGGACATTGTGACAGCAATACTAATTATATACAAATTAGTACACATTGAACGGAGAGAACCGGATTTGTTCATTTATAACAAGACACAAGTAGAGTATAAATAGAACGATAAAATATACAAAAGAGAAGAGATCAATACATGAGAAATGTATCTTTAAGAAGACACAGGAGCCAAGATTAAACCAAGTGGGGCACGTGATGTGACGCGGGCGCACGAAGGTTCAAGTGATGGGCGGGAGAAAGGCAGGATAACTAAGGGAAAGTTAATGAGGAATAAGGCAAGAGTTGAGTCTAGATGTTTATTCGTATTAGTAATAGTATCGTTATTATTATCATCACAACCATCACTTTTTTCATTCCTATTATGATATCACCATAACAATAATGTCATTCAGCTTACTGCGTTTTTGTATAGTGACGATATAAAATTTTATTCTAAGAAAACTGTAACATGTATATATATATATATATATATATATATATATATATATATATATATAATATATATATATATATATATATATATATATATTTATATATATACATATATATATATATATATATATATATATATATAAGACAGGCAGACAGACAAATAGATAGGACAGAGAGAGAGAGAGATGTTGCAGAAAACGGTTTTTCTTTCTTTAGGACGTTTCTGTGATTTAAGAAAAACACTCTAAAAATAAAATTAAACACTGAAGCAACACTGATATTGCCACAAAAAAAAATCAAAGATATAATCTAAAATACATTTGCAATCAAAACCAAAGCTCAAAAAGTTTTAATTGTGACGCTGCCGGTGTAATGAAAAATAGGAGTGAAAATGTTGCCAAATGCGGAACCCACTCTGTCATCATACGGCCAAATGAGGGACGGCGCACTTCGGCCTCGATGAAATGAGATGGCAATAATAATGATGCTGGATAGCTTCGATGCCTTTGCGGGTTGCCTGGGTGTGAGTGTGGAAGGGAGCGTGCGTGTGTGTGGTGTGTGCGTGCGTGTGTGTGTGTGTGTGTGTGCGTGCGTGTGTGTGTGTGTGTGTGCGTGTGTGTGTGTGTGTGTGTGTGTGTGTGTGTGTGTGTGTGTGTGTGTGTGTGTGTGTGTGTGTGTGTGTGTGTGTGTCCCAACATAATAAAAGACAACAGCAAAGCCTTCAGAGCAACAGCCTCGCCCTCGGTCCTCGGCTGGTCAAGATCCCTCGTCCTTTTGTGGCGCCGAAAAGACGGAGGTCCGGGAATCCCTTAATTGATCCAATTAGCGAAGCCCCGAAAATGTTTTGAAGCCTGAATCAAACACTTTCCAGGGTCAAAACGCGACCGAAAATCCGAAAAAAGGTGTTTGTCGGACGCGGTTATATAGCTCCATTACTTTCTTCTCTCTCTCTCTCTCTCCCTCTCTCTCCATTCCTCTCTCTCCCTCTCCTTCTCCTTTTTCTTGTCCTTCTTCTTCTTCTTCTTCTTCTTCTTCTTCTTCTTCTTCTTCTTCTTCTTCTTCTTCTTCTTCTTCTTCTTCCTCCTCCTCCTCCTCCTCCTCCTCCTCCTCCTCCTCCTCCTCCTCCTCCTCCTCCTCCTCCTCCTCCTCCTCCTCCTCCTCCTCCTCCTCCTCCTCCTCCTCCTCCTCCTCCTCCTCCTCCTCCTCCTCCTCTCCCGCTTCTACCTCCTCCTTGAACACTTGTTTGCGCGGTGCTAACGCGTTGACAACCCGTGATGTCGTTAGCGAACTTCAGAAAAAGTCGGGAAACAGGGTCAGCAGAATCTCATATCTGTGTAAGAGAAGTTCATTGTTTTCGGTCTTTGTTATATTTCAGACTGGGATTTTATAACATGATAAAATACGTGCGGTTCTGTATATAATATGTATGTATCTAAATCTCTATCTATCTATTTATCTACCTATCAATTTATCTATCTATCTGTCTGTCTGTCTGTCTGTCTGTCTGTCTGTCTGTCTGTCTGTCTGTCTGTCTGTCTAATTATATGTAAATATACATATATATTTACGCACATGAATCATATCATAGATGATAAAAAAAGTTATACTTGTATCCCAGTGTGTATCGTAGAAACACAGCCTATTTGTCTTGGCTGCCTGCACTATGTCTTCCTTACGTGCTAAGGTTGACTTTTCTTTAATGAACATAACTAAGATGGAAATGCCGAAATTAGTTCTCTATCGCAACCAGTATCACAATATATCGTTGCTCCCAGCTTGACTCCGTTTGACTTCTTTTCTTTCACGATTGGCTTGCTCTCTCTCTCTCGCTCGCTCTCTCTCTCTCTCTCTCTCTCTCTCTCTCTGTCTCCTCTCTCTATCTCTCTCTCTCTCCTCTCTCTCTCTCTCCCTTTCTTTCTCTCTCTCTCTCTCTCTCCTCTCTCTCTCTCTCTTCTTTCTTCTTCTCTTTCTCTCTCTCTCCTCTCTCTCTCTCTCCTCTCTCTCTTCTCTCTTCTCTCTCCTCTCTCTCTCTCCTCCTCTCTCTCTTCTCTCTTCTCTTCTTTCTCTCTCTTCTCTTCTCTCTTCTTTCTCTCTTTCTTTTTCTCTCCTTTCTCTCTCTCTCTCTCTTTCTCTCTCTCTCTTTCTCTTTCTCTTTCTCTCTCTCTCTCTCTCTCTCTCTCTCTCTCTCCTCTCTCTCTCTCTCTCTCTCTCTCTCTTTGGCTCTCTTTCCTGGCTTTATTTCTCTGGCTCTCTCTCTCTCTCTCTCTCTCTCTCTCTCTCCTCTCTCCTCATCTCTCTCTCTCTCCTCTCTCTCTCTCTCTCTCTCTCTCTCTCTCTCTCCTCTCTCTCTCTCCTCTCCTCTCTCTCTTCTCTCTCTCTCTCTCTCTCTCTCTCTCTCTCTTCTCTCTCTCTCTCTCTCTCTCTCTCTCGCTCTATCTCTCTCTATGTATGTATGTATATATGTAAGTATGCGTGTATGTGTGTATTTATTTATGTATGTATGTATGAATGCATTTGTGTGTGTGTGTGTGTGTGTG
>NC_051398.1:14271737-14279237 GCF_015228065.2 Penaeus monodon | reverse complement strand
TTTTGTTTTTGTTTTTTTTTGTGTACAATAGCCATTAGATTTTTTATGGTTAATTTAAGGGCTATAACAATATTTTTCATACACGCATGGTACGTGCCATATGTATAATTCCCATTCATGGTTTGTGCATAACATGTGAGGAAACCAGGATGTCTGTTCCAGTAAGTGGGAAAATTGGATACAGTGTAACTCAGGAAATATCTCAACCTCTGTGAATCGAAATACAATTTTTTTTTACCACGTTTCAAAAGAAATTAAACAGCTCGCAAGGTTTTATATATATATATATATATATATATATATATATATATATATATATGTTTTGTTTTTGTTTTGTTTTTTCCCTTTGCTTTATACCATTCTTATATGGGGTCGCCATGATCAGGTTCTGGCAGATAACTTTTATGGCCGGATGCCCTTCCTGACGCCAACCCTTTCTATTTACCCGGGCTTGGGACCGCCACTGACTTGGGCTGGCTTGCCCACCCAGTGGCTAAATAGGCAATCGAGGTGAAGTTCTTTGCCCAAGGAAACAACGCGCCGGCCGGTGACTCGAACTCTCGAACTCAGATTGCCGTCGTGCCAGTATTGAGTCCGATGCTCTAACCTCTCGTCCACCGCGGCCTCATATATATATATATATATATATATATATATATATATATATATATATATATATATATATATATATATCTACGTAAGACTAACCTGATATTTGCAATTCCGTGCGTATGTGTATGTGTTCGTGTGTGTGCATTCATACACACATCGTGCATGTATGTGTGTGTGTGTAAGATTCTATGAGCCCTAGTACAATGGCTAGGAGGGGTAGTCATAGCTGTTATGACGGCTTGACTCTTTATTGATGAAGAGTGCAACACGGTAAGGGAACACACGAGACGATGTCTTAGGGTAAAGGCTGAGCGCGGGGTCGCGTGCGTGGTCGACTTGCCCTGAAGGCGAAGCCGAACCGACCTTATCACGTCGGCCGCTGAGCAAGAACTGAGAGGTCAGACGAGGTCATATAAAATCCATATCTACGCCCTCGCTGAGTTTATGGTTCTAAATTGGACTTGGAGCCACGTGGCTGTTTGTCTATTGGTAAAATGGCTTACAGAAATTGTGCTAATGTATGCGCCATAGTGCGTGTGAGTGTGTGTGTGTGTGTATGTGTGTGTGTGTGTGTGTGTGTGTGTGTGTGTGTGTGTGTGTGTGTGCGTGCGTGTGTGTGTGTGTGTGTGTGTGTGTGTGTGTGTGTGTGTGTGTGTGTGTGTGTGTTTGTGCATTCATACACACGCATACACGCGCATGCGCACATGAACGTAAACACGGATTTGCATATATTGGGTATTTCTAACGTAGAAATGATAGTGTTGCCTGCTGATGGACAACAGTTTGCTCTTCTCTCACTTTATATCTATGCGTGTGTGTGTGTGTGTGTGTGTGTGTGTGTGTGTGTGTGTGTGTGTGTGTGTGTGTGTGTGTGTGTGATGTGGCCCTGTGTGTTGTATGTGTGTATTTAAGTATATATACATATATATAAGCACACACACAGAAATATATGTGTGTGTGTGTGTGCGTGGTTTGTGTATGTGTGTGTGAGTGTGTGGTGTGTGTGTCTGTGGTTTTCCTGCCGTGAGATATATATATATATATATATATATATATATATATATATATATATATATATATATATATATATATATATATATATATATATACATATTTATTTTTTTTCTTGGAGGGTATTGTTATTGTACTGAGATGACGTACCATAAAAACATTAGTATTCCCCCATAGCTTGTATAAATGTTATGTTGACTGGTTCATTGTCTAGAAGAGGCACAGTTGTGCACCAAATCCGGCACACATTGCATTGTTTCCTCCTGCAAAACCGCGCGCGATTGTCCCCATCACAAGTGTCGCTCATTGGCGGAAATCTCTCTAGACACTTCAAAACTACTTTATCATATATTACTTGTTTTTAACGTTTCTATATTAGCTGGATCTCGTCGTTGCAAGCAGCTCGCACATGACACATGCGACGTGCTACGCCATTTCTATTTCATATATTTCCGTATGTCCATTTTCAAGTGCCGTGCCACGTGGCATGCTACGTTCGCACAAGTAAGTTACCATTGTAAAAATGGTACATGTACACTTACTCTAACTAACCTAATGTAATACCTTTTTTCATTATAACCAGTATTATATTTTACCAACATAACCTCTAATCTTAACTTGTCTTCCTTATACTGCATCGCAAAATATCATTTTAGTTAGTTGAAAATGAAAGAAGTAATAACAGTGCTAAAACATATTTTAATAATTTTATTCTAAGAAAAATACATACAAACAAAACACAAACAACCTTAGTATTAGAAGAAAAAAATATATAGGCGTGCATGTCCTGACTTTAAAAGCCAAGAACCAGTGCGATCAGAAGGCCACTTGCTTAATCCACGCGAGATACTGCGACTGCCTGACGTTGGTGTAGAGTCCCGGAAATTCCTGATTGCCGCAGCCTTCGCCCGACGAGATGATCCCCGCCAGCGTGAACCGCCCTCGGCCGTCGGAGTACACCGCGGGGCCGCCGGAGTCACCCTGGGGAGAGATGCAGGCGTGGGCAGGGAATTTTGACACGGGTGATCATGGAGTCGGTAGCTGTTTGTATGTGTACCACCGTAGCTAGTGTATATCTGGTGAAGCGTGTATACACACAACTCTCTCTCTATATATATATGTAAGTATATATATATATATATATATATATATATATATATATATATATATATATATATATATGTGTGTGTGTGTGTGTGTGTGTGTGTGTGTAAGTATATATATATATATATATATATATATATATATATATATATATATATATATGTGTGTGTGTGTGTGTGTGTGTGTGTGTGTGTGTGTGTGTGTGTGTGTGTGTGTGTGTGTACCGCTTATGTTATAAGAAAATTCTTGCTTAGTATTAATCCAATTGCAATTGCTACAGCCATGAGTGTGGTTAAATAACATAGCCAGGATAATATACCCTACCTTGCATGCATCCTTGCCTCCGTCGCGGTCTCCTGCGCACATGATTCCTGCTCCTACCCCTTGGGGCCACAGGAGATTGTACGACTTGTGTTTCTTATAGTCCTGGTCACACTGCGCGGTCGGGAACACGGTCACGTCTACCTCTTGCAACAGGGGGCTAAATCTTCCACCTGTGATTAATGTTATCGAGAATGAATAAAGAAGCCTTATTACGTAACGTGATCAAGGATGCACGTTCCAAATTTATTCTAAATTTGGTAAGAAATTCCGTGCGGTGAACTTTAACTTAATGTGAAGATGGATGTCCAATCTAAGTTTACATCTAAATTGCTGACGAAATTTGTGTAACTTGATTTGCTGATTAGTGAACTGAACCATCACAAAATGCTGATCCCGTTTATACCTGGTTGCGTGAGTCCCCATCCAGTCACGGTCACTGTTTTCCCCACAAGGTCCACGTTGCTCCCTGCGCCCCATGGCAGACACACAGGCCGGATGTAAGGCTATGAAAGATTGATATAAAAAATATGATTTCTATAAAAACTAATGTGATTTTTCCAATGAAAACAACTGCGCCTGTTTTGAAAAGCATTTATCATAATATGCTAATTTCATCATTGTGTAAAGCTTCGATATTTATGGAAAGTTGTGGTTGTGATGAACTCAGCTGAAGTTGTGATTGTTATTAAAAGTATCCAGATCCCACATTACTTCATATCGCATTCAACATCAGCGTTGCCGAATATTTTCATCAGAAACCACTGTTAAAATAACCGTCAAATTTTCCACTCTACAGCCTACTCGCTAAATGAATCAGTTGTCCCATTAATACTTGGGCAAACCCTAAAACACCCGTCACATCATGTACCTGTATCGTCACTCTCTTGTTGAGTCTGATAAGACCGATGTCATGATAAAGCTGAGGTTTTCTGTATTGTGGGTGGGCGATGGTTGTAGCAACACCCAAGTCCTCGGGGTTGGCGCCGTCGTTCGGGTTCGAATAGTCGTGTTCTCCAAGACGTATTACATTCGCTCGCCTAAAATTTGGGTCAAGAAAGATGTAAAGTGTAAATTAGTTCATTACTTACATCTGCTGTTTTCCTTTGCATAAAAAAGGAAACATTTAATGGCAAAAGCTGTGTTAATGAAGTGGCAGTAAACTTACAAATGCACAAAGCCTGTAATCGTGAAACCTGACTCACCGTTCGAAGCAGTGGGCGGCCGTCAGGATCCATTGTTCGTTGATGAGCATTCCCGCGCAAAACCAATCGATGGATCCCGCCGCGTCCCTGTCTCCCAGAAGAGCCTGTGGATGACCCTTCTTTTACGAATGTTCACTTAATAAACAAAATGCAAACGCCACACGAAATCATAACCTGACTATAATTGTAAACGAAAAACCTATTTATCTTTTTTTTTCTCCCTCTCTGAAGATGCATTATAAATTACATCTTCCCTCACCATCCAAGGCCAAGCACTGAGTTCTGCGTCATGCCCGCCAACAACAGGAGGAATGGCGGTAAATCCTGTTTCGGGAAGCCGTTCGCTGAGCTGGCGCCGAAACCGAAGCAACCCGCCGGAGACCGTCCTGCTTGACTGGATCCCGCACTCTGAAATACAATTCGGTCCGACTTTAATCTCACTTAATCTACACGCACAGCACTCACACGATATAAGATTATAAAATGTGCCAATATTTGGCGTGTTCCCAAAGGCAGAAGTCGATCTTATTGCTCCATTTTCGATCTCTTACCGAAGTTAACTGCTGGTGGAGATATGCCCTGCACAGGTCCTGGTCCTCCACCTGTGTCAGGAAACAGAAGAGGAGACATAACCTTGGTTGGAAAAATAATTATAACAGTAATGGCGAAGTTAATAACAAGAAGGTAATAAAATTATAATCAATATCATTATCATCATATTAGTAATAACATGAAATACAGAATTATCATTATTAATTATAGTGATAATTAGGATAATGATAATGCAGTGATTATCCTCTTCATTACGTTAATCACATCCATGATAATAAGGATGACAAATAACAGTGGTGTTAACCATCGCAATATTGTTAACGAAAACGAAAGCAATGATTATGATAGGGATGGACAATATAATATTAAACAATACTTCTAGTGGCAATGTTGGTGGCAACAAGGATAATTCTGACGATAACAATGATAACAATATCGTCCGCTATGAATTAATGATTAGGCTTAAAGCATAATTAAGTCTTCTTGCTGAAATATACTTTGAGTTCAAGTTTGTTATCTAGTATCTACGTGATACAAAAAAAGAATATGAATATGAAATATGAACACAAAAACAATATTTACTAATGAATTTGGCGAAATCAACTCACCTGTCGGGCAGCAAACGACAGCCACACGACCACGGATACTGCAAATCACCGGCCGCTCTCTGTGCATGGTCCGCAACACAGCTGGGCATGATCTCAGGTCTCGACACTCACCGCCCCCGCCGTTCGTGAGTCTGCATGCACCATTGGCCTCTGCGCAAGTTGTGGGTATGCTGTTAATCGTGCCATGGCCAAGTGTCGAAGATTATCAAGTTTTACTCTGAATACATTTTTTTTCAATGATCAGTATTATCCTGCTTTTTTGCTTATAGTTTCATATATTTTTCATGGCTTTTGATTGCCCTCTTTAAGAGCAATTATAAAGATATATCTTGTATATCTATATGTATATACATATGTGTGTGTGTGTGTGCTATTATTTTTTCATGACTTTTCAGAGATTTTCTCTTCACCATTTCTACAAATAGTATTGTAAAGGACAAACTGCAAGTAACACAACAAGGGGAACAACAAGAATACAGGAATATTCGCGTGTTTTTCTGCTCTTCTCTTGGTTGCTTTATTGTGAATAATCATTTTAAGAATAATAAAATATTTATTCTTCTTGGCAGATAACTTTATAAGGTGCTTCACTTCGCCCTTGACTGACCTTGCGCTGAGCTGTAGCTCACAGTTGCCCCCACGAGGACCAAGAGACACGCAAGCACTCGTGTTGGCTGCATGCTGACGTCTCGAGCACTCCCTCTACCCTTCCTGTCGCTCCTTATATATGCTGCAGGAAATATTTCTCCATGTGACGTTCAAACTGTTTAAGGCTTTTTTTCATTAAATACAAAATATATTTGCCTTCATTTTCGTTTACTTTATTTCTTTGCCTTCGTGCCTCGTTGCCGTTTTCAATACGTACTTGTAGATTACGTTTGAAATCTCCATACAAAAAAATTAAAACTGGTCGGTCCAGAACGTCAACTGCTTCTGCCTTCTAGGAATAAGCTTACAGCTCTTCATTTATGAGCATTACTGTCTACACACACACAGAAATGCACCTGTGTGTGTGTGTGTGTGTGTGTGTGTGTGTGTGTGTGTGTATGTGTGTGTGTGTGTGTGTGTGTGTGCATATATAGAGAGAGAAGCGAAAAGAAAAATAATTTACAAACAGATAGGCAGGAATGGAAACAGAGAAAAAGAGAAGGGGGTGAGAAGGGTGAGAGACGCACACGATATCACACAAACAAACAGGCATATAGACATACAGGTATAGCTATAGTTGGATAAAAAAGAGGATGTAGGAACACCAAGACAGAGAGAGAAATACACTGTCAAAACAAACAAACAAACATGTAAATGGACAGCGTGTTAGGGGAGAGAAAAGAAACGGATTGACAGACAAAAGGAATGAGAGAGGGAGAGAGATAGGGGGGGGGGTGATAGACAGACAGACAGAGGCAGGGGGAGGCAAACATTCAGCAAGTGAAATAATCCCAAATTGAAAATAAGTATAAGGAGAGATAAAAAGCGATGTCAGACACAAAAGTAGAAGAGTTTGGTAAAAAGACAGATACAACCCTCTAGGAAACATTTTCTGCCTCACCTGGATCTGGGAGGATGTCTTCTTCGTAATTTTATCAAGGATGTGTGATTATCCTGATCTTACGTAATTCATAATCACTGCAGGATTACGTGCAAGACTATGCGCATGAGTTCACAATGATATTTGAAGTTTAAAAACGCTTGATAGATGGTTGTTCAATAACGTCCCCTTCTACCTCTTTTTGTCATTTTTGTTTTTCTTTTGTTTTTGATACTGACTGCATTTCTATTTATGTAAATATTGCGACTATTTCAATTCTTCACAAAAAGTGAATATTAGTCTGCAAATGACTCGCAATCCATATTCATTTCAGTGTTATTGACAAGCAAACTGCAATTGAAAACACATTACATCAGAAGTATACAAACATTATGACCTTCACGTGCAATAATCAATAAACTTTTCATGTAACAAGTTTCCGCTTTTATATCTTTCACAATGATGTAAATTCTAATGATCACCTCACAGTATTTCCACTTTGATGGACTTTCCCCATTTTCAGGAATTTCTGGCCAAGGAAAGCTCTGTAATATCATAT
>NC_051398.1:14254237-14259237 GCF_015228065.2 Penaeus monodon | reverse complement strand
TATATATATATATATATATATATATAATGTACATATATATATATATATATATATATATATATATATATATATATATATATATATATATATGTGTGTGTGTGTGTGTGTGTGTGTGTGTGTGTGTGTGTGTGTGTGTGTGTCTGTGTGTGGCCTATTTACCGTGTCTCTCTGCCTTACGAACGTGTCCTTTTATGCGGCGGTTCCCTTCGAGAGCAGAGGTTTACTCCCGTGCGAGAAGAGAAAGCCGGGCTGCCTCTGCGTCCGCCCAAGGAGAAGGGCAGCTGCTTGACGGAGGTGTGAAGTGTACCATCTGGTCTTGCTGCGTATTGTTGACAATGATAATGATATTAATAATAGCGATGATGATAATGATAATAATGATAATAATCATGATAATGATAATAATTATGATAATAACAATAATAATAATAATGAAAATAATAATAATAACAACAACAACAACAGCAACAGCAACAACAACATAAACAACAACAACAACAATAACAAATATATATATAACAACAACAACATTAATATATACCTAGGTCACTCCAGGTATGAACCGGAAGACCAGCACTAAACGAACCATGTCACACCCATTGAAAGTAGTGTGCAACTAGCATCTAACTAGCTCCATACACATTACCTATCTACTCATACATGAGTAATGACTGCGAGGTTTTATACACTCGGTGGAAATTAATTTAGAAATTCGAAACCGATAATAATAATAGTATCAATAATGATAATAATAATAATAATAATAGCAATAATAATAATAATAATAATGATAATGATAAAATAGTAACAATAATAATAATAATTATTATCATCATCATCATCATCATCATCATCATCATCATCATCATCATCATCATCATCATCATCATCATCATCATCATCATCATCATCATCATCATCATAAATATAATTATAATAGCAATAATGATAATAATAATATAATAATGACAATTATAATGATGGTAATGATAACTATAACAATTATCATCATTATTATCATTATCATTATTTGTGCCATCGAATCTTGTTCGTCTGTGCCCAGAAGATAACCTTGATCGGAGCGCGATGATGGTGTGGTTACTGAACATATATTTCGAGTTATGGTTGGTACTGATCAAGGAACGGTTGAAATACATGGCTGATATTCTGGAAGCAGATGTTTATACCTTGTGCACATCAAGGTTTGTACTATATTATCTCTCAGTTTATTTTTGTTATAGAAAAAGGGACGAATACCTTTTGTGCGAATTTTGCCTCTCCGAATCATTCGAGTAAACGGTGTGTTACTTACACTATCTGCATGGCACTGCACCAACTTTTGGGGTGTACAGGGCGGAGAATGCTAGACTTTGCATTGGAAGTAAAAAATCTACCTTCTCTGGAAAATTGGTGCCTTTTGTCAGATATCTTTGAAAACAGCAAGCATTTACATTATTTAGTAGTGTGATAACTATTGTCATGACGAAGAAAACAGTAAATCATTAAATTCAAGTACAGTTTCCTCGAACTAATCTAGAGATATCCGCATATACATTGAATCAAGAAAGCATAGTTTTAAATTTCAAATCTCATATTTATGAAATCTCATCGCTATACATGTCTGTCATAATCCTTTGTATAATGTCTGTATTATAAAACTAGCTAGGGATTCCATTTAGTTTAGTTCACAAAGAGGTAAGAAAAATATCGGAATACCAAACTGTAGACAGTGTTCATACAGATGTCATTTTAAACAATACGATATCTGATAACCATATTTTCATTAACTTAATGAACTCCTTACTCATTCTGAATAAGTTATTAATACACTGCATTCAGCATTACCAAATAATGACATGATTGTGCATGTTGATTCTCCCATTCTTTTTGGTAAGGTAGTAAAAAATGCTTATCTTTAGAATTAAAAATATCTTTATTTCCAATTTTATTTCTTCCTCTATATACAGAGAAATACATAGGAATAACTGGATGAAACCTAATAATACAAATAATTCATAGATAATACTTCAGGTTTATTGATATTTGCCTCATCATATTCGAGTTGACTTTGGTTTCTTACTTATATATAATGCATTAAAATTAATGTTAAACACATACATTCATATAAGGTTAGGTAGATAGATAGATAGATGGGTAAGTAGAGCTACATATATGGATCTAGAGGTGTGTGTGTGTGTGTTTGTGTGTGTATGTGTGTGTGTGTGTGTGTGTGTGTGTGTGTGTGTGTGTGTGTGTGTGTGTGTGTGTGTGTGTGTGTGTGTGTGTGTGTGTGTGTGTGTGTGTGTGTGTGTGTATGTGTTTGTGTATACGTATGTGTGTTTATGTAAACAGACCTACGCATTGGAATGGGATCGCTTCATCTCAGAAAGCAATTTTCCTGATCCACGCGAGGTATTCTGCATGGTGAGTGCTGGCGTAGAGGCCGGGGAAATCCGCGTTTCCGCAGCCGTAACCATTGGAGATAACGCCGGCGATAGTGTAAATATTGAGGTTATTCGCGTAGACAGCCGGGCCGCCGGAATCACCCTGCAAACGAGGAGGACCGAGTGGAGAAAAGAAATGAGATATAATGTATTTATTCACGCTGGAGCCCATAAAAAAATATCAAGTATTACGTCCCGTATACCTGAATAAACAGTGAACTTACTTGACAGGCGTCCTTCCCGCCGTCAACTTCCCCTGCACACAGGGTCTCTTCCCCGATCCCCTGCGGCCAAATTCTATTGTAATTGACCAGTTCCTTGTAGCGATTGGCACACGTGGACGAAGGGAAGACTGTCACCTGCACCTCACGAAGAACTGTGCTCCCAACGCTACCTGCAACGGGAGGTGAAATTGCAATTAATCTGCAGGAAAGTGGTAAAATGTGAATGATAAGGATACTAATGAGAATAATAATATCAACGATAATGATTACGATGATAATGAGAATAATAATAATGATGATAATGAGGATGATAGTGATGAGAATAATAACACATATGTAATAAAACAATAAAAATAAACCGTGACTATAGGTTTGAAACCTAGCGTAACAGTGTTTCAATCCAGGTACAAAATTTACTCCTTGCTTTCTCTCTTTTTTCAGACAGGCAATGAACTCTACCAGCAACAAGCCAATATGAAAGATTAAACGAAAACCTTAAATTAACCATTCGAATGAGAGGAGAACCCACCATGAGCAGTTGCACCCCAGCCTGTTGCCGTCACGTTGCGTCCGGTCAAATCCACGCTGCTTTCGAGACCCCATGGCAAGCAAACAGGGAGGATGTATTTCTGTTGCCATTGCAGAGGAGTAGACACATTACTTCTCAGTCGTGTGTAAAGGGTTATCAAAGACAAAGGGTTATCAAAGGGTTATCAGACGTCCCAAAAGAATGTATTATATTTACTTAACAGTCGAAGACAATAGACGTGTCATGGATTTGTTAGATTAGATAAAATCCGTGTAGCGATTTGGAAGACATAATGCGTGTGTAGCACTTTAGAGATGTGTACGTAACGGAGAGAGAGAGAGAGAGAGAGAGAGAGAGAGAGAGAGAGAGAGAGAGAGAGAGAGAGAGAGAGAGAGAGAGAGAGAGAGAGAGAGAGAGAGAGAGAGAGAGAGAGAAACAAAGAGAAAGAAAGAGTGAAATAACTAGTACAGGGAGAGTCATTCACGTGGAGTGTTTTCAGGGCCGCGATCGGAAACCGTCACAAATAGGCTTTTGTTAGAATCACTTATTACCCTTAACTGACAAAGCCCATAGATGACCAACTAAAATATGAAGTAATAGGAACAAAGCCTGCAAACGTTGACGCTTTGGTATCCATCGCATCATACAAGAAACCACACAACTCCATTGAAACTTATTATCTTTATAAACACATTAAGAACTAAGAATTTTTAAGGTACACCGCCTGATCAATAGTCACCCGCTAACAGACTCAAAAGAACGGAGAAACTGAACGAATAACTAGCCATGGCCTGTCACACTTACCTGGAAGGCGACTTTCTTATCCAGCTTGAGAAGAGCAAGATCGTGGTGAGCTTCAGGGAAGGTGTAGTTTGGATAAATAACCTTCTCTATAACGGTGAAGTCCTCGTGTTCTGCATTGTCGTCTGTGCTTGAGTAGTCGTGTTCTCCAAGTCGGACCACGTTTGGATTACTGAAAAAAAAGTGCAGGAATTTGAACAATAGCTTTACCCACGATTTTATTTGACAGTCTCTGAGCTGAGCTGTCATGGAGTGATTTCGTTCAGTGTGTTGAATTTCGTGGTTCGTGAATGGGTTAACATCATTTAATTTTGGTAATTTAATATTCGGACAAAGAGAATACCACTTCAAAAACATTGTCTATAAATAGCTATGACTCTTTCTTCAAATCACATCATTATATCGGTTTTGAACTTTAAAGGATCCGGAAGAGCAAATACTATATATCTAAAATTCGAAAGCTGTATCATAACTGTGAAGTGGTTTCGTGATAAAAATGGAGCCAAAATAATTTCCCTTTCCATCTGTTTATCTGTCTATGATCTATGTTTGTGTTAGTGTGTGTTATATGCATGTCCATATACATCTATATGGGTATGTATGTGTGTGTATGCTTATGCGTATGCGTTCACCAAACTAATTATAGTGATCCTCAATGCATTAGTTACTTTCTATCGAAGCAGTGAGCGGCGGTGAGGACCCACTGGTCGTTAATGAGGGATCCTGCACACAGCCAGTCGAAGGTAAGGTCACGCTGCACTTCGCCAAGCAACGCCTGGGGTATTGTAGGGAAAAGAAGGTTGCATTGTCAGAAAATATTTTTTTAAAATACATTTTACGTAAATATAATTTTTCTTACTTTTTAACCAATCTATTCGTGTGTGTGTGTGTGAATATATATATATATATATATATATATATATATATATATATATATATATATATATATATATATATATATATATATATATCGTGTGTGTGTGTGTGTGTGTGTGTGTGTGT
>NC_051398.1:14241737-14244237 GCF_015228065.2 Penaeus monodon | reverse complement strand
TCTGCCTCGAAGGTGGGCATCTATGCTGTTCCTTGTGTATCCTGTGATAATTAATACTTTGGCATCTGTCTCAAAACAAGTAAGCTGTATCCAGGGGACACAACAACAACACCCTCTTATGCCATCAGTGGGAAATAAGATGGATTGGTCAGCGGCATGAATTGTCTTTCCTTCCGCTGATGTCCATGCCGGTAGACTGGTGGAATCCTTAATAAAGCTGCTGCCTAATTTCAGTCTAAACAGACATTTTTCTCCTGCCGACAGTACTCCCCTACCACATCCTCCGCCTTTTCTCTTATGCCGGTCATCCTGCACATAGTCTGCCCGATCTTCTGACCTGACCTGACCTCCCTTCGCTTCCGTTCGTCTGTCCTCACCTGTTACCGCTCTGCCTCTCCTCTCTCTTTTATACCCCCCCCTCTCAATTTTCCTCTTCAGACTTGAAAATGTAATGCTGGTGGATTTCAGTACTGTAGTCTCATTTTCATTAAATTTAGATATTCATTGTGGGTTTTTCTACCATAGTATCAAAACAGAAGTGTTTTACTTTATATATATATATATATATATATATATATATATATATATTTACACATATATATATATAAATATATATATATATATATATATATATATATATATATATATATATATATATATATATATATATATATCATGGAAGCCCATGATCGTCAGGGCCGCAGTGGCCTAATGGTAGGAGCGTCGGACTCAAAGGCTGTCGCGACGGCAGTCTGAGTTCGGGGGTTCGAGTCACAGGCCGGCGCGTTGTTCCCTTGGGCAAGGGAACTTCACCTCGGTTGCCTGCCTGCGGGCCAGCCCAGGTCAGTGCTGGTCCCGGGCCCGGATAGGGTGGAGAGAATGATTGCCTAAAGGGTAACACTGGCACTCTCCGTGGAAAGGAACTGGGGACCCTACCACGTACTCACTCCAAGAGCATCACAACATGAAAACTACAATTAAGTATCATGCTGTGACCACAGTGGCTCAGACATGAACCTACCGTTAAAAGAAATATATATATATATATATATATATATATATATATATATATATATATATATATATATATATATATATATATATATATATATATATATATGTATATATATATATATATATATATGCCCACACACACTCTTGCATTACATGTTAATAATCTGGCAAGAAAAAGTCCCTCTTGACCTGCACTGCTTCTGTTCTTTCTCTCAGAATGAAAAAAATCATCTTTGGTTATCACTATGAGACCTACTTAACAGGAGCTCCATAAGTTATATTTTGGTAAACAAATACTAGTATACAGTGAAATCAAGATCACCCTTATGGCCACCAGCCAGTGATGACTGGCTACTTAACTAATTTTTATACATGTTAAACATTTACTGAAACCTATCTGTATAAAAACCTTCTAAATCACTTCCACTTCTCTAGGCACTGCTGACTGCGCTACGAGAAAGATGTAAAATGTATGAAATACATGCTACTATAATGGATGATGGTTATTATGAACATGAGATGCATACACATTACAGTTGATGTTTTTATTATTATTATTATTATTATTGTTATTGTTGTTAACACATTTATTAAAACAGTTATCATATTATAATACTGTAGCAAATGTTTTAATTGTTATTGAATCTTTATCTGTAACTAAAGGGTAAGTAAAACTTCAAATATAAATGCTCTTTGTCTTTATATACATCAGCAATACATGCTTCTACAATTAGGCAGAATTACTGATTTCCTCAGTGTACAAGAAAGAGATGACCGGATTAACATGACTAGAATTAGTTGCATGACAAGTATCACTAACTAGCAAGTAATTAAACGTGTATGGGCACTTCTTTGAAAGAACTACATTGTATATGGACGGATGTATTTTTATCACAGAAAGTAACATACAATTTTCATGATCATATACCATCTAGCAGATCTGATCTATTTTTATGCACTTTAAATATGATCACCACAAAATATACACATTCAAACCTTCATTCATAATTTTCCAACAAAAAATAGCCTGATTAGTCTAAGACACTTATATATCCCTCTTGTAACATTTCAACTAACATACAAAACAATATATTATCACTCTTTTTAATCTGCATGACTAGAAAAAAAAACATGTTTAAGTTTTATGTACTGCTTTCAATATCATAATGGTCCCACTCTCAACAAATGGTGAAATATATATATATATATATATATATATATATATATATATATATATATATATATATATATATATATATATATATATATGTGTGTTGACAAATGTAGAAAATGTATTTTTAACGAAGATATAATTGAAACCGGTCAAATATATCTCTTGTATTGTGAAGTTATTTGTTCTCATTCATACCTTTTCTACATTATATATATATATATATATATATATATATATATATATATATATATATATATATATATATATATATAGAGAGAGAGAGAGAGAGAGAGAGAGAGAGAGAGAGAGAGA
>NC_051398.1:14234237-14236737 GCF_015228065.2 Penaeus monodon | reverse complement strand
CCCATGTCATTTCTTCGTAATACTACGAAGATATGTTGTATTTTCAGTTTTCATTATTTTCTAAAGTCTCTACTTGCCAAACTTCCTGATAAATCAAGGCTGAAGGGTATTTTTGTTGTTATATAGACTCCATAGTTGATCATTATTCAGTCTATAGTCTGAATAAAATAAGCAGTGTGCGGCATCATGGAGTTGAAATCGTTTTTTTTTTTTTTTTTTTTTTTTTTTTTTTTTTTTTTTTTTTTTTTTTTTTTTTTCATAGTAAAAATGAGAAAGTGTAAAAAACGACTTAATCACACTTTCACTGGCAGAATAATAATATTTTGCCGTGATTGCAACAAAAAATAACTCATGGCATCTCCGTACATCCACCATGGCATGTACATACATGCCCCCGGCAGATAGTCCTGCCATGCCATGGCATGTGTGTACATGCCAACCGTCAGGAATGGATTAAGCTAAGCCATATTTCTATGTCACTGAATTCACACTTTACATCTTCTTGAAAATAGATATGGCAAGAAGTCCCTCATTTCTAGCTAGCAGACAACTCAAATTACATAAAAAAGGCATCATGTGCACCATAATCATTGCTGAGTTTCCTGTCTGTAGTTATTTACTGACATTACATCATTAAAGAGCAATGTTTCCCAGAGTGCTTAGGCAAGTGGTAACTCATACACAAATAATGCCAGCAAACAAAAATAAAAAAAAGGGTAGTACCATATTACTCCTACGTCCACAATGTCAGGAAAACATACAAATTTCTACTAGAAGAGGAGAGACATCATTGAAAATAACACAGACTATTACTGTTATCAGACAAAAAGTCTGATAACAATCATCTAAATATAAATCCACCTAGAGATTCATACATCAAAATAACTGACCTTGATATCTTCTCCAGACATAAGGACAGTGCGAACAGCTTTACGGCAATGGTTCAACCATCCTATGTCATGCAGTCCATGACGTGTGTCAGTGAGAAACCTCCACACATCATTCTGTTTTTTATGCATGGATTTGATTGGTTTCTCAGGAGTGTATTCTCTAGGAAGTGGATACTGAATGAACAAAGGTGGCTGAAAGAAAATGGCATTATAAGAATTAAATAAGTTACAATAAATGCTATAACTTAAAAATCATCACACTTACAAGAAATAAAAGAATAAATAATAATTCCCATTTTACTTTCAGTTGGGTCAGATGAACTTCAAACATATAAAATAAAAATACCATCTGTCTGAAAACCTGTAGCTGTGAATGTGAATAGCCTACACATTTATATACATTTGCACAAGCAGAATAAATATTTGACAGTCCATAGATACAAAGAGAAAAAAAATAATTACCATACTTGCTGATGTAACCTCCTCAATAACCATAGGGGGAACCCATCTCTCCCCACTGCCACCTAACATGTATGATTTTACAAGGATATGATTTCTGAGAATTGAGTTCTCATCCACAATTACAGCAGTGCCATCACTTGATTGCATATGCTGTTGTTGTGAAAGTAAATTTTCCTGAAATCAACAAAGAAAAGAAGGAAAGTTTCAATACAGTCTGGAAAAGCATCAGAACATTCATTATATAGTGCACTTATAACCACAACTGTATCACTGAAGAGAACAAATTAGCCAACCTGATATTTAAATGATGCCTGAAGAAAGGCAACAGAATCTAAGACACTTGTAGCAGAACTTAGGAGATGTAAGGCAATAGAGTGGGTCTCTTCCAGCATTTCATCATCAGCAAAGAGTGGCTTCAGCAAAACATCACGGAGTCCTACCTCATTGAAGAGAAGCTGCGTACCTGTAAGCACATTTGAAATATATATTTAAACCATAAGCATTAGTGTATCTGCACTCAATCTTCTTAAATATTTACTGCAGATAATTTCCATTTCAATGTAAAGTAAGTTTAATATTACAGAGGATCTAATAGATTTACTGAAATATCTGAGACTATAAAAGATCTAACCTTGAAAAGTTGATGTGAAGACTGTAAGAGGAGCCATTGCCCCAATTATATCTTCCTCTCTGTCTTCCTCGGGGGTTGGCCAGGGTAATTCGTCCTCCTGGTTGACTTTACAACACAGAGTATTCCAGAAAGGTCGAAGAACATTCAGATTCCCAATAAGAGAACAACCTGAAAGAGGATTTTATATGATAAAAACAATCTTCATTTAAAGAACGATTTAAGATATTCATTACAAAACATATTTCTTCTTAGTTTTTACTTCTTTTACAGGGTTTTAGACTGAAAAGACATTGCTTGACTTGCTATCTTAAAGTAGTATTGTAAGACCAAAATATTACATTATAAAAATCATTACTGGTCAAATTAATTACATACATACATAACTAATAATATTAGATGGTGGACAGATGTTGGCTCACAAGACATCCTGTGTGCCTGGAATAGTTGGGATCATAAGTGAGAGAGAGAGAGAGAAAGACAGAGACATAGAGAGAGAGAGAAAGAGAGAGAGAGAGAG
>NC_051398.1:14216737-14219237 GCF_015228065.2 Penaeus monodon | reverse complement strand
GTTACAATTATCATTGTTATTGTTGTTTTTGTTATCCTTATTATCAATAGACTCATAATTACTATCATTATTAGAATTATTGTTACTATTGTTTGTTGTGTTGTTATCCTTTATTGTTATAATCCTTTTTTATCATTATTATTATTATTATTATTATTATTATTATTATTATCATTATTATTATTATTTTTATTATTATTATTATTATTATTATTATTACTATTATTATTATCACTATTATTATAACTATTATGAATAATAGTATTATTATTTTTATTTCTATTATCATTATTATTATCAGAGCTATTATTGTTATTGTTTTTTTATCATTACCATTATCATTGTTATTATCCCGACTACTATTATTATCATTATTATTATCATCTTTACTATTGCTGTTATTACTACTATTTTTATATATTATTTTTTTAGTGATATTTTTATTCTTACTATTATCATTATTATTATTACCGTTATCATTATTATTATTATTATTATTATTATTATTGTTATCCTTATCATTATCATTATTACTTTTTTCATTATCATCCTTATCATTATTATTATTATTATTATTATAATTATTATTATTATTACTAGCATTATTTTTATATTGTTATTATTATTATTACAAGTATTATTCTTATTATTGTTATTATGACTAGTATTATTTTTATTACTATTATTATAAATATTTTCATTATTATGATTATCATTATTATCACTGGTTGATAAACCCACTATGCACAAATTAGATTTCATGAAAAAGAGACAGTTTCGAAATCCTCCTGGATTCCATCTTCAAGTCAGAACTGAAGATAAAATCCAGGAGGATTTCGAAACTCTCTTTTCTAATAAAGCTAATTTATGCATTGTGGGTTTTTCAATCACAGCATCAACATGGTAGAGTGTCTTACCATTCATTATCATCACTAATTTTATTATTAGTATCATTCATATTATCCTATTATTATGATTTTTTATCATATTATTACTATCATTATAATTATTAATTTTATTATCATTATTAATATTATCATCATTATCTTTATTATTATTGTTATTATTATTATTGTTATTATTATTATTATTATTATTATTATTATTAATATCATTATCATTATCGTTATCATTATTATTATTATTATTACTATTCTTTTATGGTTATCTTAATGTTATTATTATTATTGTTATTATTATTATTATAATTATTATTATTGTTGTTGTTGTTTTGTTGTTGTATTTGTTGTTGTTATTAGTATTATTATAATTATTCTTGGTATTATTATTTTATTATTATAGTTATTATTATATTATTATAGTTAAAGTTATAATTGTTATTATATTATTATCATTATTATTGGTATCATTACCATTTCTATAAAATTATAAATGCTATTATATCATTATCATTGTTATCTATGTCTTTATTTTTATTTTATTATTTTTTTTTTGGGGGGGGGTTGTTGCTCTTAGTGCTATGCCAGTGTAATGCAAGAAAAGGGGAAAACACAAGCTTATTTCTGTGTACGGAACTGGACGCAAGGCGTGGCGTGGGGTGAAGCGAGGGGGGCAGAGAGACGCCAAAGCAGTGACCAACCTGTGATATGCTGACACATTAAACTGTTTACTGTGTGACTGAAAGTCTTGTACCTATGTATAAGCCAGATTCGTAGGCCAATTTCCTCAGTGCATGTAGTGTATGTGGTTAATAAAGCAGTGTTTACGGAGAAATTTCGCTTGTAATTGGTGTTCTGACTAATAAGAGGCCGGCAGATTAGCTTCATGGTCGCGCCGGTGTTGCTGATAACAATTGGCGTCCTGAGGAGTATCAGCCAGCAATAGGGGCTGAGAAGGAGCATTCTGTTCCTTGTTTTATTGTTATTATCATCATCATCATCATCATTATTTTTATTATTGTTGGTGGTGGTGTTTTATTTTTGTTATCATTATTATTTTTAGTATTGTTGTTATTACTATTATTGTTATCATTATTATTATTATTACTCATTTTTATTATTGTTATTCTTATTATTATTATCATTATTATTAATATTTTTTTTTCTTTTTTTATCAAACACAACAGTGGAATGATATTTTTCTGTTGTTATTAATATTGTTCATGGTGTTTCAATGTCATATTTCATATTAATCCTTTTATTCATTGCAGCATCTCGTGATCTTTAATCAAGGTCAAGCAGTTTCAAATAAAAAAGATGTAGTGGCGGGGGGGGGGGAGTGTGTGTGCGCGTGCGTGCGTGTGCGTGTGTGTGTGTGTGTGTGTGTGTGTGTGTGTGTGTGTGTGTGTGTGTGTGTGTGTGTGTGTGTGTGTGTGTGTGTGTGTGTGTGTGTGTGTGTGTGTGTGTGTGTGTGTGTGTGTGTGTGTGTGTGTGTGTGTGTGTGTGTGTGTGCATGTATGAATGTATGTGTGTGTGTGAGCGATTGCGTATGCGTGTGTTCCGTATATTTCCCCAGTGCTATACAGGTTCACCAGATGAGT
>NC_051398.1:14189237-14196737 GCF_015228065.2 Penaeus monodon | reverse complement strand
ATAGTAAGCATTGAGGAGGGGGCAGTAGTAGTGTTCAAAGTCGTGGTCAAAGGAGAGGTGATAGTTAGCACTGAGGAGGGGGTAGTAGTAGTGGTCAAAGGAGAGCCTGTGGTCAGGGAACTGGAGGAACTAAAATTACTGTGGCATGCTGATAAAGGGGCAGGCTTCATTGACCCTAATTCGGATACATTACTGGCCATGCTAAAGAGCATGTTTGGGTGAAAAATGGTCCACCCCTCAGGGTCCCCATGAGGGATTAGGCTAACTAAACTAAAAAGAGGAATGCCGTGCCGTCCATGACTGGCACATAGTCAGCTATTCATTCTTTCAACACGGCTCCCTAACAAGTAGACAGTTGAAGGGGCTGGAGAAGAGAAGGAAAAGGAGAGGGAAGAAGAGAAAACTGTGCAAAATTAGTTTATGGGACATTCCTTTCCAGTTTCGCCCAGAAATAGTCTGTTCCTCATCGTGATACTGGTAATCCATTACCATGGTTTAATGCAGGAATGTCGAGCTTTGCTGCTGTATCACCCTCCTTGTTCATTTCTTCATTAACAGTAAATGGTTTATAAATTCTCTATTATGATTATTATTATAACTGTATATTTATTTACGTGTGATTATTATTATCACTATATGTTTATTTATTTATTATTTATCAGTTAACTCCAAAGACCTGATATATTTATAAAATGCCTCGTTAACCCCACATGGGGTTAATTACCCCAGTCTGAGTACCACTGTTATAGAGAAAGAAAAAAAACATGATTATGATACATCGAAGGCGGTCATAATTACTGTACTTGTTTTTGGTTTGGCCTGGCAGTAGTAGTAAGGCAGTATCCTTTTCGTTACTGTTTAGTTTCATGATTATTATTGTTATCAGCGTATGTGTTATCTTGGTCACTGCTGCCCAGTCTTTATCATTGTAATTTATTTTAACTGCTTCTTTGCTATAGGCTTTTTTTTTGTAGCATGCCCAAAACAGCTAACACTTTCATCCACATTGATATATGTTTGTCTTTGCATGCACATTATTGGAACCTATTGAAACACCTCTTCGATTTGCATCAGTTTGTACACCTCTACCTTGATACAATGCGATACACTCCGGCCACCCAATCAGACTGCGATATTCTTTCAGGTATATTTCATGTAGTCTCAGATAGAGATTTTTAGCTTCATTAAATACGATCACATCATAAGTTTCCTGATTTTTTATTGTAAAGGTGTATAATATGTGTTTTTTCGCAGTATATCAAATACATATTCACTTGATGTGGGTAAAATTTTAAGTCAATCGTGACTGTCGCTGGAACGACATGGTAAGAATCATCATCATCATCATCATCATCATTATTAACATCATCACAACATAAGCAACAATAATAACGAAGTAAATAGGTGAAGAGAGGGAGGGGAGGGATCGAAGATGAAAGAAGTTGTAAATTAATAGTAGGGGCGCCACCCTTACATGCCCTTTTCTTGGCTTTTAACATGCTGGGATCGAGGTTGAGAGGTAAAAGGCAGGTGTGTGTGAATACGTTAAATGAACTCAAACAATACTAAGAGATAAGAACGATCTTTGTGATTTTAGTATTATACTTTTATATTTTGTCTTTATTTGTTGCTGGCAGAAACAGGTGAACAAGAACTTTTTATTTTATCTTATTTATTTACTGGAAGAAGAACGAGTGAGAAGAATGATAGTTATGTGATTTTATATTTATGATTTTGTATTTTATTTTTATTTTTGCGGTTGAAAACAAGTGAACTAGAGTTTTTTTAATTATTTCTACTTTTTACTTTATTTTATTTATTATCTTTTTTTTTCAAATTAAAGTTGTTTGTTTCAGCTTCCACGTGCGACGGCAACGAAGCGAGCGAGGGCGGTGTGGTTCTCGAGGTGGGCCTTGGAGAGGTGACCGAAGAGCGAGGCGTCGTGGGTCATCACCGCAACATCAGGAAAGTCTTCACCAACACGCGGGAGCGCTGGCGGCAGCAGAACGTGAGCGGAGCCTTCGCCGAGCTGCGCCGCCTCGTGCCCACGCATCCGCCCGACAAGAAGCTCTCGAAGAACGAGATCCTCAGACTCGCTATAAAATACATCAATCTCCTCAATTCTGTCCTCGAATGGCAGCGACGGCAGGATGACTCGTTTTATCCCACTCACGACCAAGACAATTGTAACAACAACAACAGTAGTAGCAACAACAATAACAGGCGAAACGGGACTGTGCTGAGCAGCGGGAACGGCCAGCGCGGGTCTCCCCTCTCCCCGCGCGAGACCTGCATCAGCATCGACACTTCCCTTCGCTTCCGCCACCACCTTCATCGGTCTTCCTCCCCGCAGTCGCCGGAGTCGCCGCCACCGACGTCATCCACCTCCTCATCCTCATCCTCTCCTTCCCCTTTATCTTACTCCTCCCCCTCTGTGGCGCTCCCCCGCCCCTCGCCCATCCCCATCACGCATTACTCCATCCCTTCGTCTACCGCCACACTCACTTCCCCGGCCACATCCCCGCGGCCGCACGCCTCTTCCACGACTTCGAGGGTCATCTCTCCGCCTCCCGAAGAAGGGTCGCAGAGCACGGCGGCGCGGTTTCACCCGTACGTGCTGGCGGTGCGGGTGCGTCCGGGCCTCACGCTCCTGCACCCTCAGGCCAAGTGAAGCAAGGAGGAATCTCCGCTTTTACCGAATGTTATTACTCTACGTATCTGAAACTGCCAGTATATATCATCATTTACGTTCATATGTAAATATATTGATGCCCATAAAAACAGTCAATTAAAAAAAAGATAATAAAAAAATAACGATATTCCATAGAGTAGCATTATGACTGCAGAGTAAACGTAATACCAAGTTTTAGCTCTGGTTGTGATGACGAAAAAAAAAAAATCATCACAGCTGTTCACATACTGTATAACCAATGAGTTGTGAAGTTTCTTGTGATAACCGGAATATTATTATTGTTAATTGTAACCTCCTTATCTACTCTCGATATGAGTGATATGTGTACATCGATACTTCTTTCCACGTGAGTAGTTTATGCATGTAAACGGAGGTGGATGGATGTTGTAGGTGAATGTTCTGTCTTAATAATTATTGTGGTCAGTCGTCTGTGTTATAAACCTGTATACCAAAGTTTAGTTCTTTTTCATTCCATTACACTTGCATCAAGTTTTATAATGTGAATAAGATTAATAAAATATTAACAAAGGCATTAACAATATCAATTATGGTAGTAGCTGATAATAATAATAGTGATTTTAATAACAATGATATTAAAACAAATAATAACCATCAAAATAATGATAATAATTTCAGTGAAAATAATATAACTAAGGTAATGATAATATAATAATAGTGATAATAAATATAATAATAACAATAATAATAATAATAGTAATAATAGTTACTCATCATCAAAATAATAATTGTTAAAATATTCAAAACTAGTGAAATCAGAAAATAACTATAATAATAATAACTAATAAGGTGATAATAATAATACTAAAACTAAACTACTAAAATCATAATCACAATTAAAGTAATGATAATAATGACTATTCAGAAGATAATAATAATAAGCTTTAAAATAATAAAAGCTACTAAAATAACAGAAGCTATTAACGTAATAATAATAACTTAGAATACGAAGAATAACTATCAACTAATTATAATAATAAATATTAAAACGATGATTATAATAATTATTAAAATAATCATAATGTTAATAACTTAAATAATAATAATGATAATAACTTAACAATAATAATAACTATGAAGTTAACTTAACAATTGAAATAACAATAATAATGATTATCAAAACAATAACAACTTATAACTTAATAACATGATGATAATGATAATGATTGATAATGGGATAATGATAATGATATGATGAGGATGAGGATGATGATATTTATGATGATGATATTAATGATGATGATATTAATGATGATGATACTGATGATGTTGATATTAATGATGATGATGATGATGATTATATTGATGATGATATTATTGATGATGATGATGATGATGATGATGATGATGATGATGATGATGATGATGATGATGATGATGATGATGATGACGATGACGATGACGATGACGATGACGATGACGATGACGATGACGATGACGATGACGATGACGATGATGATATAACAACAACAACAATAATAATGATAGTAATGACAAAATGATATTAACAAAACAATTATAAAAATAACTATAAAACAAAATAATGAAAATAATCATAACAAACTAAAAACAATAACAATAATAAAAATAAATAATGATAGTAACAAAATAATAGTATTAACAAAATAACAATAATATTATGAAAATGATAATATCAATACTAAAATAACAGTCAACAGTTGTTATAAATATAATTTCATCTCCATTAATAATGGTATCATTACAATTATCATCACCATTATCATTATCATCAACAATCATGCAATAACAATAATAATAGTAAGAAAAATATATCGTATTGAAAATCAACATTATTGGTATATAATAATAATAATAATAATAATAATAATAATAATAATAATAATAATAATTATCATTATTATTATTATTATTATTATTATTATTATTATTATTATTATTATTATTATTATTATTATTATTATTATTATTATTATTATTATTATTATGATAATGATTGATAATGATTGATAATGACAATGACAGTGACAATGATAATGATAATGATAACGATAATAATAATCATAATAATCATAATAATCATAATCAATCATAATCATAATCATAATCATAATCATAATCATGATCATGATCATGATCATGACCATGACCATGACCATGACCATGACCATGACCATGACCATGACCATGACCATGACCATGATCATGATCATGATCATGATCATTATCATTATCATTATCATTATCATTATCAAATCATAATCATAATCATAATCATAATAATAATGAGCCGCGAAAAAATACGAAAAAAATAATGAAAGAATGAGAAAAGTCATCACAAGAAGCGACCATTTAAATGATTATGATGATAACAATAATAATAATAATAATAATGATAACAACAACAACAACAATAATAATAATAATAACTTTAATAATACAATAATCACCAGTACTGCCAAAGTTCTAAAAACATGATGTGATTTTAATTTTTATTTACAATGGAATTTTTATAATCCATAGACAACGGAAACGCCTTCTCAGAAGTCCAAATTATATACAGTTATACACTATGGAAATCAGTGCCTTTACAAACAGATAATAACGGTATATCAACACATGCATAAATTTTTAAATTATGTTTTCTTAAAATTCTTTCATGTAGAAACTCCGACACGAGGATGAATGTATATGATAAGCAAGTACTTACAAGCAAGTACTTACAGAAGTCGTCACTATTTATCACAGAAATACAATTTACCTAAGTTAGTCTAAGTTACTCGTGAAATGCATAGAGGAACCTGAGGAGAAAGACGATACAGGAGGACGCCATGTCTTTAAATATATATTCGCCTCCTCCAGAAATTTACATACCTACCGGACCGCGAGAGATGAATTGCGAAAAAAGAATACGAAAAAAATAACGAAAGATAAAAATGAGCAAAGTCATCACAAGTAAGCGACCATTTTAATCCGTTTCTATACACGTTTCACTCTGAACGGTCAATATCCGATCTGTTGTGTTCGACCTTGACTATCAGCATCAGGAGGACAGGTAGCGAACACGAGAGCACAAGCGTGTATGTTATCCACTCGTAACCTGGAAGAGAGGAGGTAATCATAAATGGCAGGCAGATAGATAGATAGATAGATAGATAGAAAGACAGACAGACAGACAGACAGACAGACAGACAGACAGACAGACAGATAGACAGATAGATGGATAGACAGATAGGTAGATATGTAGTTAGGCAGAGGGACTGACGGATAGATAGCTAAATATAGACATAGACAAAACATATATGCTATTATGAAACATCATATCATTCGACTGAGATTCTGAGATGTTACGGCGCAAGCAGGCCAACCAACACTCACCGACATTGGGAATCAAGAAAATGAGAAGGAAGAGTGAACTGGAAATATTATCCGACGCTGTGATCAGACCAGACACCAGGATCTCGGGCACAGGGTACGAGAGATCCACACCCAGCTCGTAGTACAGCGGGATTGACGCCATTCCGGAAGCCATCCCCACAGACACGGATACGTACACTTGCCCTGGATAAAAATACGTTTAATTGATGACTAGGTATTATAAGGTGCTTGTGTAGCATGCAGTATCGACAGTAGTACAGTATTATCATGTCACTGAAACTGATAGTAGGCAGTATGGTGCTTAAAGTTTTTATCAGGCAGGAAAATGAAAAAACGTGTTACTTAATCCTACTTAAAGATGTTGCTCTAATGGGAAAAAATGTGAGGATAATACTAATAGACACACTGAAAAAAAAAATTGAGTGAACTGATTCACTAAATAAAGATTTAGTCATAACACAATCGAAAATAGTATTTGGTACAGCTCTAATGACATTATCCTTCACACAGAAAAGAGGTGGATGAAATCGCTTCTTTGGCGCACGAGCTGCTTAGAAGAAAACGGTAAATCAAATATATGCAAACACAGAGTGTCCTTCACCCTCCTCAACGCACATTTTGTGACGGGCAGGACGCCATAGGACAGGAGGAGGAACCAGTAGAAGGAGAACGCCGCGAGCAACATGAGGCAGATGAGGGTCGTCCTCACCTGGCGGGGGAAGCGGTCGTTGAAGCGGCCGGCGAAGACGGGGCTCACGCTGGAGCTCACGACGGCCGCCACGCCCACCCACATGGCCTCGTCCTGGAAGGCACGGGCGGGGACAGGTCGAATTTACAGTTCTCTGTTTTTTCATATTCATATCTAGGTCTGTATCTATGTATGTATCTAGATATATTTCTGTATCTCTATATCTGTATGTCTGTCTATTAATATCTATCTTCCTATCTGTTATTGTATGGTTAATGAGTGCCACTTTACACACACTCATATACACAAATATATATATATATATATATATATATATATATATATATATATATATATATACATACATATATATATATATATATATATATATATATATATATATATATACATACATATATATATATATATATATATATATATATATATATATATATATATATATATACATATATCAAGCACTTATCAAGATTCCCATCTTGAGTACCTGGTGGATGCCCAACGGCAGCAGGGAGTAGTTGAGGACCGAGACCCAGGCCAGCGCCGGGCCCACGGACACAGCATACGAGGCCAAGATCAAGAGTAGACTTTTATTCCTGTGGAAACATAGAAGGGCGTCGTCATGAACTTTGACATTCAGAATTCCCATAATGAAGATTCTGGACTACTTAGACGAGCTTTAGTGATTTATGAGGTTCCATCAACATTCCTTAGATTTACGTAACAT
>NC_051398.1:14181737-14184237 GCF_015228065.2 Penaeus monodon | reverse complement strand
GTCCCAAGCAAAGAAAAAATCCGTTTCTTAAAAGGTTTATAGATCAGTTAGATTATCATATTTCTTTTTTTCTTTTATAAATTTGTTATCAGTGGCATCCAATACCACTTATTTTCGGGTCATAGGCGGAAGTCATCTGGATCCTCCTCAGTTGACACTAGTTTCCAATCTTTTCCAATTCTCCCCCACTCACTGAATAACACGTTCCCTGCGTCTTCTTTTCCCAATATTATACTTTACTAACATAGACAGCATGTCATAAATATCACAGAAAAATTATATATACACTTACTTTCACTGTGTGATGGTTACACTTGTTTCTAAAAAGGTCCACCAAAATTCATAGCTATCAAATATTACCCCACAGGTTGGAAATCACTGCTCTAGGATGCCGTTCCAATGGTTAATATGAGGAACTTAACATTATGGCTTTTTCTTTATAGTAGATTTTCTATGCATTATGATTATATATATCATTATGACAATAATTTGGACAGCAAAGAACTACGTACGTGTTTTTTAATGATGTTTATATACCAGAAACATTTAGATATGGATATTGAATATGACCAGTTATATATTTTTTATCAAATCGCATCGACATGTGGACACATATGGTTATTCTTCTAATGCATTTCAATCACCATAAGGGTGGCATTTAATAATTTCGAGTTCATTGCATTGGCACAAAATGATCGATAGGTTATCCGGTTATGGTGTGTTTCCATTTCAGTGGCAAAAATCTGTATCATCCTTAAGATCTCAGGATATCTGGAGTTTCTGGTGACACTGTAGAGCTACATGTGAAATGCCAAATCCTCGGCCACGCTACCATACGTACTGGGTGTTTAACAGCATTAATAACTTGGTACTGTGTACATACATCATCCAATGTGATTTAATTAATTTTGTTAACACACAGATGACTTCGTAAGTGTTCGGTCATCAAGGAGTTAATTACGAGGCCTGTCGGATCTTACTCTCTTTTATTTTTTAGTTGAGAATGTTTTAATTTTTATTACTTTTGCCATTATTATCATAATTGTTCATATTTCCAATTATAGGATTAAAGGAAAACTGAATGTATGAAGGTTCGCAGGTAAGCCTTGTAATAGAGCCATATGCATGTAATTACTGGAAATGCTTGTAGAAAAACCCACAATACACACACTAGTTAGACACTGAGTATTCTACAGTGTCTGACCTGAAGATGAAATCCAGGAGAGTTTCGAAACTATTGTCTCATTTTTGATGAATCTATTTTGTGTAGTGTGGCTTTTTCCCGCAATAGTATTAACATGGTAGAGTGTTCACCATTCATAGTTAATGATATATAACCACAGTTGACAGTGCACGCATATAGGTAGTTTCAGTCTCAACGGGCTAATCACACAGCAGTATCTAACAAAATGGCCACTCCTGTGTTTTATTTGCAAGCCTGCAAGACTGAACTGGAATGTTCACAACTTTGTGAAGTAATGTTAATTTTAACATTCCTGATCCTGGAATCATATGTTAGAGACCGGGAAGAAGAGACACCACCTGATATTTATATTGTGATATATTCTATTCACCACCTTCAAAACGTATTTTTCCTTCCTTGATGAGCAAACCCGCGCACAATTCTTGGGAACCTTCACCTTTTCGATTCACAGAGAAAAGGAAGGCACTTAATTAAAGCTTATTACTCGTTTTTATATTTCCTTTTTCTTGTTCCTGCGATCTTGCTTCTGTTTCTTGATCTTTATCCCAAGGACTAATAAATATTTGATTTTCTAATGATTGGGGTGGGGGCGACGATTGTTCGCCCAGCTAAATTATTCCAAGTACGTCATGTTCTGTTTAGGAGACGCAAATAGAAATTGACTAAAAATGAAATAGAGGAAGTGAAATTTTGTGTCCGTCTGTTAGTGATATATTCACCGTTTCAGTACCCGACTCCAATTAAGTTTCACATAAGGGGTTGGCTGAAGTCTCCCAAAGTCCGTACACGTATGTCAGTAATGTTGGTTGGCGCATTATACACACAAAAATTATTTGAATAATTGTATATAACCTGTGGGGAGGGGAAAGAAGGAGTTTCTCTAATTATATTTGCTATTTAGAAAACAACATCGTGGACTAATATTGAGGAGTTTACTAACATCAATTTCCTAGAGTCACGGGTTTCTACACACACTGATTCTTTCTCCAAGGTCATCGAAACCCACGAAGGGAAGGTGACACTGTCCTGAATCAGTACTTCTCTGGTGAGCCCCGTTCTCTCCCAGCCTCACACATATCCGTTCAATTCATTCCCTTGTTTTCACATTTCTTCATTTGAGACTGTTGAGGTATTTTCATGTCATTTGTTATAATTACCTAATTGGTGCACAGCCCTGAGTTTATTGGACGCTTACTTTGCTATTTTAGTTATTCCAAGTTTCTCATTAATTCATGTTCTATAACAGGGTTCTTAACCTAGGATCCATGGCTGGGTTTCATGGGCTCCGTGAGTATC
>NC_051398.1:14171737-14176737 GCF_015228065.2 Penaeus monodon | reverse complement strand
GGAGGAGGCTGGTCTTCGAGGCGGAGAGAGAGGAGTAATCTTTTTTATATAAAAATTAATATGAATTGCAATAAGGGCGAGATATCAAATTATATTTATTTTTCTAATGACCATATATCGCAGTGAAATATTGACTGTCTTCCAGTTATTAGATCACATTAATATAGTGACCCGTGACCTCGTAATTCTTAACAGAAAGAAATCAGGTTTAATTCAGTATGTATATGTATATGTATATGTATATGTATACGTGTATGTGGATGTGTATGTGTATGTATATGTATATATGTATATGTGTATGTATATGTATATATGTGTATGTGTATGTGTATGTATATGTATATATATTTATACACATATTCATTTTGCAATCAAATTGGTAAATAGCGATTAACCTCATCTTATATGTGATTTAATTCTCCGTCTGAGATCAGAGTGGAAGAATGAAGTATTTCGTGGGCGTTCGTAATTATCTTTCTTTTACAGGTTGAGAAAAATAACATTTAATGGATAACCTCAGCGGTTAAATCAAAAGGATCTTATGTATCCTCAGTTGTTCTCAGTAACACTGAATGCGCACTCTAACCTTGATTCACACTAAACTTTCCACGTAGTTAGGCATGCATAGAGTTACAAATAAAACTAAAAACATTTTTAGTCTCACAAAAAATATTTGAACTTTATAAATGGATAATATCTTCATTTGGTCGTGGATGGTCAGCAGAAGGGTTGCGAATACTAAGCAAGGCGTCATCAGAGCTCATAATAAAAATATATTATGACGTTATGTATTCAAGGAGGATTATGTCGCAATTAGGTAAATATAGCTTGTAGATTACCGAATATAATTTCCCCCTTTTAGCTTAAATCATATAGTTGGAAAAAAATATAAATGGAAAAACTAATATCAGGTGACGCACACGTGTCGGAGGTTTGGGAAAGAGGTCGCGAGTGTAAAGGTTAGGGACCACTGGTATAAAAGGAGAATACGATAATCATGCAGTCCTGCAAGGCTCTAGTACTCTAGCTCTACGGAATTTGTAGAAAAAAAATTTCTATCAACAAATTATTTAACCTAGCTGATATGTTAACCTCTATCATCTCACAGTAATACTTACATCTAGGTGCAAGATTACAATTATCTATTCAAAAAACAATTAAATATTAAATAATATATTGAGGATGTTATTATTGTCACATAATTAATATTTTTGGGGCAAATTGCACAAATAATGTGATTCGATAATAAGCAACGTTTTTTTTTCTTAAGCGAAAATTATTTTTAAATATTCATATCCTTAACATCCTAATTTCTCGAAATATCATCAGAAAACACATGTTAACAGCCGCTTGGCCTAATCTGACCTTGAATTCACACGAATCAACCTCTATCATAGATCAGATCTCCCATTCCATATCATTATCAAACCGCCAGTCATGACGTTCACTTCCAGTTCCTTGGTACACGTTCCTCAGTTCATGGAAAAGAGAAGCAGATTACAATCGACAGACATTCTCGCTCTTTTGCATACTTCACCATTACATGAATCCACATTTATTTCAAGAGACTCTGCACATCCACCAGCATCGTCACCCAGTCGATTAAGTAATATATTTCAAGTACGTTCACACTATTCCAGCAAGCCATGTGTGCCGCTTGAATCGCTTGAATACATAAAAGGCAAGGTTGTTGGTCGCCAGTCTGAGATGCCCTCAAGCGGAGAAGTCTTGACTTTGAGGCACAGAGAGAGGAATGCTATTTTTGTAAATATGAAATTAATATTGAAACAAGCGCTTTCCCTTTCGAGTGATGTTTGACCATATTGCAATACAAAATTTTGTTACAACAATAATAAATGAAATGCAAACAGTCATGGAAATCTCAAACATTTTCGATATCATATAAGTTATTGAAACAAGATTATCTCGTTATGACCAAAATCTAACTTGAATCCCACACTTCATTCACGAGAAGCCAAATACTGTATCATCCATATTAGACATCATGACCCCTTGATTTTTTTTCTTTAACGTGACACAAATATGACCTTAATTTGAATCCCGGATCATTCAATGTAATATTAAACAAATAACATATTTGATTCTGCAGATAAATACATTTCTCGAACGCTTGACCAACGGCATAGTGGACAAGAAGTGTAATAACATGAATCTGCAATAACTACTTTCTAAAGCCGATAAGTTTTAAAACGAAAACGGCCCAGTTCCTCGATTTACACAACAGCTGGAGCTTCAAATAGTTGCATAGTAGCAGTTCGTTAAGTTCGCTATGACAAATAATCTGTTGACAATCTCCCCTTTCTACACATCCCCTTTTGGAAATTTCATCATGTCCCGATACTGTATCTGTTTCACCCACTTCCAGCAGTCACCCAGGTCCTTTAAGTCCATCTTCTTTGCTTACACCACATCCTGGAGCAGTAGGGGAAGTGCTCGTGGCGGAGGCAGTGGCTCTACGAAAGAGTATGTCATCAGAATAATATGTTTAGCATCTGAGCTTAAATTCTGAAAAGTACTGGATTTCATGGGATTCCAGTGGCGAAGGAAACATCAATTATGTTTAGAACTTTGAAATCATGACAAGGTAGCGTGGCCGAGCGGTCTAAGGCGCTGGTTTAAGGCACCAGTCTCTTCGGAGGCGTGGGTTCGAATCCCACCGCTGCCACAGGTTTTGGCATTGTGTGTGTCTCCATGCCATCGCCTGAAGTTGAAACGTAACGATTTGGGGAGCTCCTGCAGCAGTGAGGACAATCCTACCAAGTGGAGGCAATTCTAAACGCCTAAAACCTGTTGCTCTTCCATAATCTGACTTTGTATATGTGGAGTATTGTCATGGTTATCATAGTTATGCATCTGTATAATTCATACTTCTGATATAATATAAACGCACACATACACACACACACACACACACACACACACACACACACACACACACACACACATACACACACAAAAAAAAACACGTACGGGCGCAATCTTTCAGAAATACGTCCTAAATAATGCTGGCTGACCTCATCTCATTTCCATGAGGCCCAGTTAAGGGTCAAATTACATTGTCCCAGTTCCTTTGGTGCAGGTCAGTGCGAACGATTTTAAGATTTTATGGTTCTCCGAGAAACAAATCAAAAACATTTTAAAACAGAAGTACATATGCAGTATTCTCTACCAGGAATGTAAAACTCCAAGGACAACATCAAGTTCATAATGCTAACATTATAATCACTTAAAAAAAATAAAACACCATACCTATTGTATATTAATATCTTTTTGTTCTTGAATAATCCTGAATCCGGAAAATGTGCCTACAGAATATATTTGTGACCTCAACTGACCTACGAACATAATACGTCCTATATAATTAGTCAGTTCTCCCGTTCACTGCATATCAACTGATTATGATGTTCAATTCAAGTTCACTAGTATGTGTTTCTGCACATAGGGGCGGAGAGACATTATCGTTCTCTTGCCCTCTTCCCGATTTTCAAATCCACATTTACTTCAAGAGATATTTAACACCCTCCAGCATCATCAGACAGGCGGATAAGTGATTTAAACGATCCAATGTATAGAAGGGGTGGATTGCTGTAGAGAGCGGCATATCTTGGTCTCCAGTCCTTGTCCTTTCACCCAAGGTTGTTTTCACCCACTTCATCCCAGGCTAACTCCACATCTGTTGCAAGATATTCTGCGTTTACAATGCAATGAAAATATATGGTCTGTACCAATATAGTGGCATACTCGAATTACTCGGTAGTCTAACACAGTCTATGATATATAGCATGGATCATCCTGACATTAAGTCAAACATAGTAATATTTGACCTTATTTAATTCAAAGTATCTGCAATCGTACAGGAATTCTTAACATTCGAAGGTAAACATCTAACTTCCTTATTCAAGTAAATCATACATCTACGTGATATACTAATCTCCTTTCAACAGCACTTCCTTCTACATGCTATCGCTATTCTGCCTTGTACCTTATAGCAAGGCATTCCTGTCACACTTTTTTATAAATGACACATCTTCAACTTAAACTAGTCTATTCTGAAGTTCTTTTAAATTTCGGCTGCTGACTCCTTATTAATTACTCATAAACTATGCATTATACTAATTATACTAATTAGTATCATAAGTATATGCTTGCATGGTTACTTGTATTTACATACAATTATAAACATGATATTTATATATCAGTAAATAAGTAGAATCAGTAGAATCTTCTTGATTATATGAGTCAGTGTGTGTGTGTGTGTGTGTGTGTGTGTGTGTGCGTGCGTGTGTGTGTGTGTGTGTGTGGTGTGTGTGTGTGTGTGTGTGTGTGGTGTGTGTGTGTGTGTGTGTTTGTGTGTGTGTGTGTGTGTGTGGGGTGGAGGGAAGGAGGGAGGGAGGGATATATATATATATATATATATATATATATATATATTATATATCTATATATCTATTTTCTATATATATATTATATATCTATATATTATATATATAAAGAGAGAGAGAGAGAAATGGTTAATGATTAATTACTTCAAATTATCTGCAGTTTCAACAGCTAAGTCATTAGCGGGGAATACCTTATTGTATTTAAACCGTTGAAAATTTGTCTTTATTCTTAATAGTGATACAATTAATTGGAAATATTCTTCAATAACTAATCCCGTATTAATGAAAGACGAGAAAACATATTTGAAATTGACCTGAACGCGATATCAGGAATATTTCGAAACTGTTTTCTTAATCTTTATGTGTGTGTTTTTTTTTTTTCTATAATAAACGCAGTAATGTTTCATTTTAAAAAATCCAATATGAGACAAAACTTTTCCCCTCTGAAACCTTTAATACCCGACATACAGCCAGATGCAAGACAACTCATTTCACCAAAATATTAACGAAACCCAATTTGAAGAAGAAAAAAATTCAAATGGCCTAGCCTCATGTGTCATATAAAGCAGAATTTTAGATTCACAATAAGCCCTCGTG
>NC_051398.1:14164237-14169237 GCF_015228065.2 Penaeus monodon | reverse complement strand
TGTACTCATGTAATAACCCCATCTGGCATTCCAGTCCCAATACATCAAAATATATATTTATGATTTTTGCTAATGAAATCATATCTCTCTCCTCATGGCCTCATCTGCCTTATAAATCATTAGATAAATTAGACTTCTCATATATATGCAAATATTCTCACCGCATGACCTAATCCTTTCCAGGAAGTATAAGTCAGACCTTATCCTATTTCGTCACATTATCCAAAGACGATAAATTTCCTGGAATGTTTCTCTGCACATGGAACTGAGTGAAAGGTTATTATCCTCTCCAGACTTTGTTCTTTTGCCAGTTTTAACTTACGCAGAATAATATTTAGTAATAG
Source organism: Penaeus monodon (assembly GCF_015228065.2). Classification (NCBI taxonomy): domain Eukaryota; kingdom Metazoa; phylum Arthropoda; class Malacostraca; order Decapoda; family Penaeidae; genus Penaeus; species Penaeus monodon. The sequence goes on along the minus strand of NC_051398.1, from coordinate 14,168,893 downwards.
AGATTCTCCAGTTTCCTCAACGGCAACCAACGCATCTTGTGTAAAAAATATAACCTATGTGCACACCAAACCCCACTGCCACTGTGGTGGAGGATGTGGCCTGCCGCAGGAAGCACGGAAGGCTGGACGGTTTCGTGAGCGCAGGTCTGGGAGGAGAAGGTTGGTGTTTGAGGCAGAAAGAGAAGAGTAATACTGTTAATATTTCTATGGTTTATTCATACGATTTACGATAACAAGCATAAACATGATCGATTTCCATTTTGTCTGTACTAAAGCAAGATTCTTTTTTGAAAAATCAACCATTAAAAAGGACGAGTCACCCTGATGGTACGTAATTCTAAATCCACACTGTAATACAATAACAATAAGAAGTTATTAAAATGAAGCGCTTCGTTAAATTGTGACAAAATTATTTTACTGTATGTACTGTTATTCGTTGGTCTTTGCAGATACTGCATAGCGCTGTTATGGTGACAAGATTAGCCTTAGTTACCTATTGTTGGTACTGTGAACGGTAGTGAGTAAGACCAAATAAAGTCTGCAACAAGGAGCCCGCCTATCTTCAGATGTTCACATCTAGTTCCTTCCAGGTATCCAAGATAGTCGAGAAAAATCAACGCCGCCGAAAGGCACAAACACAGTAACGTGTACACAAAGATGAATAGGAAAACAGCTACAATAAGAAATTATAATAAATCGTTTCGGACAAGGCAAGACTTACTGAATTCCAGCTGCCGGACATAAATCATGAACCAGAGCTACTGGGTTGCATGAACGAAAATATCCTTATATCTGAAAAAATAAACCTGACATATTTGAAAACAGGCAGGCTGTTTACTGCGCATTTTTTGTTAAAATAATTCCATTCCATTCTCACTGTAATTAACTGATAAACAATTTGGGGATAAATCTGTCACCAGAACAATGTTATCTGCGAAGACCCATGAATGATGCAACAAAATCACGAGCCCACGAGCCCGACCCGGGAGAACGCCGACTTCGCTAATCCCACTCAACTGACCTGACCAAGATAAAAATAACTGCATGTTTCAAATGTCACGCGAGAGGAATTAGTCGCAGCATAAATAGCTATCTTGTGCTGCCTATAATGGCACTGCCAATTATCTACAAGAATATTAGAAATACAACACTTCATTTACAGAAACCACAGAGTATCACATCAAGGATTTCATCTCACTGACGGTTCCCACTAATGGCTTAGGGGAACTGTGTTTCCTGCAGGGTGATACATCAATTTCGTTATCACAATCCGAAAAAAGAGACTTGTTTTTCAAGTTCATGTTTTCTGATTTATGAACATTAACTAAAATCTGTGTGTATATAGATAACGAAGGAATAAACAATATCTTTCAACAGGTTATGCTGTGCTAAGAAGCTGCTTCCAGAATATAATTCCCACATCCATATAAGAGGCAGCAAGTTCAAAAGTTTATGACTAGACTAACTAAAATTTAGCATAACAGAAATTACACAAATAACACATAAACTGAGATCCTTACCAGGTTCAAAACAAATGTATAATGTTGTGTATGCTAAATTCTAAATGACACATGACACTTATGGTATTAGTGCACTTGATGGTATAGTGTAGGAAATACATAAGTAAAAAAAAACTATAGTATCACACAGTAGCGTACGTACAAGCTAAAACACAGCCACAGTAATAACGAAAATAATAAACACATTACTTCTGGGGACATTTCTATGTCTCCAAAGAGACAAGCAGCCCTGAAAGAAATCTAGTCCTTAAATTTTTATTTTACAACAAAGGCAGCTTTCACCCATGAAAGAGTTTTGCAGCACGAAGGTCCTATCTTCGAAATGGGATTTCAGTATCATAGTCGCTCAAGGTTCCAACTTCTCGGAGATGTATTAATTATTCATTTTTATTTATTTAGTTCAAGCCTTCTTATCTTGTATGAAACGTTTATAAAATAATGAAATGCAAAAACAAACGTAGTGAATGACGCTCAGTAGAAAGAAGAATCCTTTTGATAATCCTTCTGAGCGGTAAAACCCAAACATCCAAATTCCTTAAAATACTTACTAATGAAATTTGTAATAAAATCTTTGACCTTATTTGCCCATCGGATCACATGTTAAGAACTATAATATAAATCAGATCTTGCCACATCTCTTCACATTATCAGAGACCTCATCACGATGAACACAACAAGTTCTCTGCATCTTGTTTCACACATGGAACTGAGTGACCGGTTATCGTCTCCAAACTTTGACCTTTTGAAAAGTTCAACCAAAGTATTAGGCGATGGAAATAACCTTACTATATGTACACCACATATCGGGATAACTAACACAGTCCTGAAAGAAGTGGCCTGTCGCAGGAAGGAAGCCCGGAAGACAAGACGGTTTGGCGGTTGCAGGTCTGAGACTCCCTTCGCGAGGAGAAGGCTGGTCTTCTAAGCGGAGAGAGAGGAGTAATCTTTTGTGTATATTTTTGACTTATCGTGTGACAATAATAAACGTACATATGGGTATTTCCGTTTTCGCCTTCTCCTAATTAAGCTCTATATACACCTGCGATAGGATTACGCGTGTCAGTCATTTTGAAGATGATTTTGATCGAGGTTTTATTGCTAAATACTTGGGCTTATTTATACTTGCTATTTCACAGAACGAATACACGAGCAAATGAGCAAGTTATGTTGTACTAAAATGCTATTATAACATATAAAAAAATAATTACGGATTAATCATCAGGCCGTGATATATTTTTATATTTATATTTATACATACATATATACATACATATATATATGTATATATTATAAATATATGCATAACATGACTTTACAGTATTGTAGTATATACATATACATATATATGTATAATATATATATATATATATATATATATATATATATATATATATATATATATGTATATATATATATATATATATATATATATATATATATATATTATACATATATATACATGCACATAATAAGTCTACGAGTATATATTATAAATATATACATTCATATACTAAAAGGAAAAGATCTGACCTAAATCGATTCGCGGAATGGATCAGGTCATGTGATCTAGATAGTAATAAGATTATGTAGATCTTCAACCTGGGATTCGTAGGGCAGATGAGGTCGTGCGGAAAGATATATTTCATTTGAAAAGAATGTCGGTAGGTATTTTGAGGAATTGTGACTGGAATGTTTTCATCAATCATAGGGAATTGCACTAACAGTAGACGAGCTTGCTACCTAAATTCGCAAAACATATAAAATATCAATTAATTTCAGTTATTTAACCCAAATGCCCTTCATTTGTGTGTATATACATATATACATTTAAATACATATAATATGTATATATATATATATATATAGATAATATATATATATATATATTACATATAAATACATTATATATATATATATATATATATATAATAAAATATATATACATAAATACATTTTATATCTATATATCTATATATATATATATATATATATATATATATATATATATATACATATATATATACATATAAATACATATATATATATATATATATATATATATATATATATATATATATATATATATACATATACATACAAATAATATATATATATAATTAAATATAAATACATATATATATATTATATATATAAATAGAAATATATAAATATAATACATATATATAAAATATATATACATATATATACATATATACATATATATACATATATATACATATATACATATATATACATAATATACATATATACATATATATACATATATATATACATATATATACATATATATACATATATATACATATATGTGCATATATATACATATATACATATATATATACATATATGCATACATATACACATATACATATATATACATAGATTTATAGATTCATATGAGAAGTTTGTAACGTGTACCCAGAGATACAAAGGAGACAGCCACACTTAAATCCGTCTGCCGGACTTCACTCATATAAAAGAGCGACCGAACAGCATGGACGAAACTATTCGCGTATCTGGAAGAAATCAAACCTGAACATATCTGAAAAGAGTCGGGCTGTTTACATCAGACGTTTTGTTAAGACAGTTTCATTTCACTTTCAATATTATGATTTGTACTACCAATACATAATTTGGGTTAATCCTGTCACCATAACAATGTTATCAAGTATCTGCGAAGACCAATGAATGATGCGACAAAATCATTATATCAAAATTTTACTGATCAATAGTTTCTATTATTTTTTTTTACTTATTATTTTTTAAATTACTATCACAAATACACTACCAATAAATAAATGAAGTTAATCCTGTCCCCATAATAATGTTATCGAGTTTTTGCAAAGGCCAACTGGTGACGATGCATTTGCCACACTTTCAAGAAGCTATTTTTTTCCTTTACTATAAGAAATTCTTGCAGTTAATCAATCAACGGCTATTATCAGGAGCAAGACAGCAGAGTCTCAGTAGAATCTTGCCTTCGCAAACTCCACTCTACTGACCTAAAGGTTTGTAGTTACCAATAAAGCTACGAACTGACTGTCACGTAAAACAAAAAAAATTCCCGCAGCATAATTAGTTATCTTCCTTTGTACAATTGGATGAAAACCGCCAC
>NC_051398.1:14161257-14164137 GCF_015228065.2 Penaeus monodon | reverse complement strand
GATTATAATTTTGACTAGAAATGCCAGCTAATATCAAGTACGTCATGTTCTTAGGAGACGCAATAGAAATGACTAAAAATGAATAGAGAGTGAAATTTTGTGTCCGTCTGTTAGTGATATATTCACCGTTTCAGTACCCGACTCCAATTAAGTTTCACATAAGGGGTTGGCTGAAGTCTCCCAAAGTCCGTACACGTATGTCAGTAATGTTGGTTGGCGCATTATACACACAAAAATTATTTGAATAATTGTATATAACCTGTGGGGAGGGGAAAGAAGGAGTTTCTCTAATTATATTTGCTATTTAGAAAACAACATCGTGGACTAATATTGAGGAGTTTACTAACATCAATTTCCTAGAGTCACGGGTTTCTACACACACTGATTCTTTCTCCAAGGTCATCGAAACCCACGAAGGGAAGGTGACACTGTCCTGAATCAGTACTTCTCTGGTGAGCCCCGTTCTCTCCCAGCCTCACACATATCCGTTCAATTCATTCCCTTGTTTTCACATTTCTTCATTTGAGACTGTTGAGGTATTTTCATGTCATTTGTTATAATTACCTAAATTGGTGCACAGCCCTGAGTTTATTGGACGCTTACTTTGCTATTTTAGTTATTCGCAAGTTTCTCATTAATTCATGTTCTATAACAGGGTTCTTAACCTAGGATCCATGGCTGGGTTTCATGGGCTCCGTGAGTATCAGATAAAAAAAATAGCATTTATATTGGTGCATTATTTTATATCGTTTACTTTATAGATTAATAACACTTTGTATACCTCATATCATCACCTCTAAAGCTCGACTACAAAACTCTTGATAACAATTACAGAATTACAGTGTCAAACAAATCTGAAGTACTCAATCAATGTGAAGATGATAAAACACCAAATGAGTTATGGGAAGAAGGAAAAGAACTCTTGCTGAGCGCTGCTTAAGAAACTATCGCCAAAAAGAAAAAGACAAATTCTCCCTGGATATCTGAAAAAACACTAAGTGAAATTGAAACAAGAAGATGCCTAAAATCAAAGGGTATCAATAATCCAGTTGAAGAAGTAATTTACAAAAAACAAAATACAAAAATTCAAAGATTATTGCGACGATATAAGGAAAAATATTTAAATGAACATTGCCAGAGAATTGAAAACTGTTCTATCAATAAGACAACTAAAGAACTCTACCAAGGAGTACGAAACATCACACAAAAATTTAAACCTACAATAGACACTATCAAAACTGAAGATGGACTTGATTTATGTGATGGAAAAGAAGTCAAAGATAGATGGAATCAATATTGTTCCAACCTATACAAAAAGAATAAAGATCTAACAACAACATTAATTAGACTCAATGACAGCAAAGATGAACCACCGCCACTGCTAGTTATAAAAGCCATAAAGGAATTAAAGAATAACAAGAGCCCGGGAATAGATGAAATAACAGCGGAGCTAATCAGGAATGCTGGCGAGGGTGTTGAATACTTCTACAAACTTTGTACAAAAATATGGAATGAAAGAAGATGGCCAGAAGACTGGGTAAAATCAGTCTTTGCTCCCATACTTGAAAAAAAGGTGACACACTCCAATGCAACAATAACAGGACAATTGCATTAATAAGTCACAGCAGCAAAATTTTGTTGAAAATTATTGCTGAAAGAATGAAGTTGAAGTTAAGAGAAGAAATTGCATACGAACAAGCAGGTTTTCGCCCTGGAAAAGGTACCAGAAACCAGATTCTAAATCTGAAATTGATCATAGAGAAAAACAGAGAACATCAGAAAGACCTATACCTGTGTTTCATCGATTACTTGAAAGCTTTTGATACTGTTGATCATGATATCCTCTGGAATAACATGAACGATATGAAGTTTCCAAAACACATCATCCAACTAATAAAAGCCATGTATGACCAACAACAAGCAACTGTAAGAACCACTTATGGGTTAACAGAATGGTTCGAAGTCAAACAAGGAGTGCGACAGGGTTGCATTCTGTCTCCGCACCTCTTTAACATATATTCTGAAACAATTATGAGAGGTGCTCTAGAGAATTTTGAAGGAACTGTAGATGTTGGAGGATACAAAATATCAAATCTAAGGTACGCCGATGATATAGTTTTAATTGCCAGCAGTATCACTGAACTACAACAACTACTAGATAAAGTTAGAGAAGCAAGCGAAAAGGCTGGCTTGTTTCTTAATGCCAAGAAAACTAAGATCATGAAGATTCAAAGATAACCGGCAATGAACAATGATGAACATGTTACAATCAATGGAATGGTTGTAGAAAATGTGAAAGAGTTCACTTATCTTGGAGCTGTTTTAACTAATACATATGATGATATGAGATAAAAAGAAGAATTACCATTGACAAAAACGCCACAGTTGCTCTCAATAACATCTGGAAAGACCGAAGCATTACCTTACGGACAAAGCTGAGGTTATTGAACTCATTAGTTTTCCCAGTTGCATCATATGGTTCTGAGTGTTGGGTGCTGAAGAAGATAGACAAGAAAAAGATCAATAGTTTTGAAATGTGGTGTTACAGACGAGTACTACGTATTAACTGGACAGAGAAGAAAACGAATGATGAAGTGCTGAGAAAAATAAATTGTAAAGACCGGCTGTTGGACATCTTGAACAAAAGGAAATTAGAGTTTATTGGTCATGTGATGAGAAATAAAAGTATTGAGAAAAGCATGCTGACAGGGATGGTGATAGGAAACAGAGGAAGAGGCAAACCGAAGACAAGGCTGAGCGACAACATCGAAGATATTTGCGGGCTGTCTATGGTACAAGTAGAAAGAAAAGCGCAAGATCGAGTTTAGTGGCGAAAGATGGTGGAGAGGTCCACGGCTGCTCAAACACGAGCATACCGTT
>NC_051398.1:14156257-14158757 GCF_015228065.2 Penaeus monodon | reverse complement strand
AACTTCGCATAACGGACAAGTGGACAACCATAATGTTCACTTCAAGTTCCATGTTACGTGCTTCTCTGTTCATGGATTCAAGAGACAGTTTACCGACTACAGAGTTTGTCCCTTTACCTATTTCACCAACCCGTGAATCTTCTTTTACTTCAAGAGATTCTCCAACTCGCCAGGATCATCAGCCAATTCATCTATTACTGAAAATAAAATAATGTATACATCGCTTCCTATCAACGCGTGGGAGCTGCCAGTGGTCGAGGCGGTGGGTATGCGCAGGAAAAATGTTAAGAAGATAAGAGTTAATGGTTGCAGGTCTGAGACTCCCTTCGCGGGGAGGAGGCTGGTCTTCGAGGCGGAGAGAGAGGAGTAATCTTTTTTATATAAAAATTAATATGAATTGCAATAAGGGCGAGATATCAAATTATATTTATTTTTCTAATGACCATATATCGCAGTGAAATATTGACTGTCTTCCAGTTATTAGATCACATTAATATAGTGACCCGTGACCTCGTAATTCTTAACAGAAAGAAATCAGGTTTAATTCAGTATGTATATGTATATGTATATGTATATGTATACGTGTATGTGGATGTGGATGTGGATGTATATGTATATACATATATAGATACACATGCAAATATACATATAAACATATATGTATATATGTATATGTGTATGTATATGTATATATGTGTATGTGTATGTGTATGTATATGTATATATATTTTAACTTAACCCTTATATGTGATTTAATTCTCCGTCTGAGATCAGAGTGGAAGAATGAAGTATTTCGTGGGCGTTCGTAATTATCTTTCTTTTACAGGTTGAGAAAAATAACATTTAATGGATAACCTCAGCGGTTAAATCAAAAGGATCTTATGTATCCTCAGTTGTTCTCAGTAACACTGAATGCGCACTCTAACCTTGATTCACACTAAACTTTCCACGTAGTTAGGCATGCATAGAGTTACAAATAAAAACTTAAAAACATTTTTTAGTCTCACAAAAAATATTTGAACTTTATAAATGGATAATATCTTCATTTGGTCGTGGATGGTCAGCAGAAGGGTTGCGAATACTAAGCAAGGCGTCATCAGAGCTCATAATAAAAATATATTATGACGTTATGTATTCAAGGAGGATTATGTCGCAATTAGGTAAATATAGCTTGTAGATTACCGAATATAATTTCCCCCTTTTAGCTTAAATCATATAGTTGGAAAAAAATATAAATGGAAAAACTAATATCAGGTGACGCACACGTGTCGGAGGTTTGGGAAAGAGGTCGCGAGTGTAAAGGTTAGGGACCACTGGTATAAAAGGAGAATACGATAATCATGCAGTCCTGCAAGGCTCTAGTACTCTAGCTCTACGGAATTTGTAGAAAAAAAATTTCTATCAACAAATTATTTAACCTAGCTGATATGTTAACCTCTATCATCTCACAGTAATACTTACATCTAGGTGCAAGATTACAATTATCTATTCAAAAAACAATTAAATATTAAATAATATATTGAGGATGTTATTATTGTCACATAATTAATATTTTTGGGGCAAATTGCACAAATAATGTGATTCGATAATAAGCAACGTTTTTTTTTCTTAAGCGAAAATTATTTTTAAATATTCATATCCTTAACATCCTAATTTCTCGAAATATCATCAGAAAACACATGTTAACAGCCGCTTGGCCTAATCTGACCTTGAATTCACACGAATCAACCTCTATCATAGATCAGATCTCCCATTCCATATCATTATCAAACCGCCAGTCATGACGTTCACTTCCAGTTCCTTGGTACACGTTCCTCAGTTCATGGAAAAGAGAAGCAGATTACAATCGACAGACATTCTCGCTCTTTTGCATACTTCACCATTACATGAATCCACATTTATTTCAAGAGACTCTGCACATCCACCAGCATCGTCACCCAGTCGATTAAGTAATATATTTCAAGTACGTTCACACTATTCCAGCAAGCCATGTGTGCCGCTTGAATCGCTTGAATACATAAAAGGCAAGGGTTGTTGGTCGCAGGTCTGAGATGCCCTCAAAGCGGAGAAGTCTTGACTTTGAGGCACAGAGAGAGGAATGCTATTTTTGTAAATATGAAATTAATATTGAAACAAGCGCTTTCCCTTTCGAGTGATGTTTGACCATATTGCAATACAAAATTTTGTTACAACAATAATAAATGAAATGCAAACAGTCATGGAAATCTCAAACATTTTCGATATCATATAAGTTATTGAAACAAGATTATCTCGTTATGACCAAAATCTAACTTGAATCCCACACTTCATTCACGAGAAGCCAAATACTGTATCATCCATATTAGACATCATGACCCCTTGATTTTTTTTCTTTAACGTGACACAAATATGACCTTAATTTGAATCCCGGTTCATTCAATGTAATATTAAACAAATAACATATTTGATTCTGCAGATAAATACATTTCTCGAACGCTTGACCAACGGCATAGTGGACAAG
>NC_051398.1:14151257-14153757 GCF_015228065.2 Penaeus monodon | reverse complement strand
TATTTAAACCGTTGAAAATTTGTCTTTATTCTTAATAGTGATACAATTAATTGGAAATATTCTTCAATAACTAATCCCGTATTAATGAAAGACGAGAAAACATATTTGAAATTGACCTGAACGCGATATCAGGAATATTTCGAAACTGTTTTCTTAATCTTTATGTGTGTGTTTTTTTTTTTTCTATAATAAACGCAGTAATGTTTCATTTTAAAAAATCCAATATGAGACAAAACTTTTCCCCTCTGAAACCTTTAATACCCGACATACAGCCAGATGCAAGACAACTCATTTCACCAAAATATTAACGAAACCCAATTTGAAGAAGAAAAAAATTCAAATGGCCTAGCCTCATGTGTCATATAAAGCAGAATTTTAGATTCACAATAAGCCTCGTGGCAATCTGTCATTGAAAGCGTTCTTTGGTATATGAAGCCTTCACCGTCTTCCTATTGCTAACATCTACAGTTAGTCTTGCATGTTGACGAGGATGACCTTTTACAACGTGCCAAGTGCCTGAGACAAAAACGCGTGATGGTTAATGCTCTCATGTCACTTGTATCGCCATTTATGAATCTCATAAGTTTCTTTTAGTTTATCCTTGACCAACTTATAAGGTAGCGTGGCCGAGCGGTCTAAGGCGTCTCTTCGGAGGCGTGGGTTTGAATCCCACCGCTGCCATATCTTTTGGCATTGCATTGAAGCAGTGGCCGGCCGGACACTTTGGCACTTCCTGTCTCACTGCCACTGATAGGGGCTCACATGACAGGAGCCGATAACATTCCATGGCAAAGGGTAAAAAGAAAAAAATATATATATATATATATATATATATATATATATATATATATATATATATATATATATATACATACATATATACATATATACATATATATATTTATATATATATATATATATATATATATATATATACATATGGGAGATTTTAATGCCAAAATAGGTAAAAAGGCAGAAGGAGAAACCGTAGTGCGGAATCATGGAATAGGCCCTAGGAATGAGAGGGGACAAATGCTAGTCGATTTGCGGAGGCTCGATCACTCAATATCATGAATACATTCTTCAAAAAATACTAGAGTGGAAGTGGACATGGAAGTCATCAGACATCAAAAATTAAATTAACTTCATAATTTTAAATAGGCGTGTTATTGTAACAAATGTGGAAGTTATAAATAAAGTAAATGTTGGCAGCGACCATAGAATGGTCAGAGGAGAAATTGAATTAAGGAACGGAATCATACGAAAACCGGCATGAAACAGCTAAAGTGAGACACGGAATAGGGAGAAATCAAATGTATGCAATAAAGAAACCAGATGGAGAAGTGACATAAAACAAGAATTAAATTATAAAAGTAGTGGAGGAGTTTCACAAAGATCTATACAACTCAAATGAACAGCCACGGATAGAAGTGAACGCGGTAACTAGAGACGTACCTAATATCACAACAGAGGAAATGAACAGGCAAGAGAGGGAAAACGCCAGGTGAAGATGGAATTAGTATAGACCTTATAATAGATGCAGGACAGTAAATCTAGCCAATCCTTTTAAGAAATGCCGGAAAATTTTAATTATTTTAATGCATAAAAAGGGGATATGTGTGTGTGTGTGTGTGTGTGTATGTGTGTGTGTGTGTGTGTGTGTGTGTGTGTGTGTGTGTGTGTGTGTGTGTGTGTGTGTGTGTGTGTGTGTGTGTGTGTGTGTGTGCTCTAGATATGCTCTAGTTCCCCTAGCGGCTAGCATTGTATGATGATTTGAAGGGAGTAGGTCTGAGACTTCATGCGCATGAAAAAGGTTAGTGTTTAAGACGGAGAGAGATCAGGGATACAATGTATTTTTCCTATGCTTTATACACAGAGGTTTACAATAATAAACATAACCATTCCTACATTATCTATATATATATGTGTGTGTGTGTGTGTGTGTGTGTGTGTGTGTGTGTGTGTGTGTGTGTGTGTGTGTGTGTGTGTGTGTGTGTGTGTGTGTGTGTGTCTGTGTGTGTGTGTGTGTGTGTATATATATATATATATATATATATATATATATATATATATATATATATATATATATATATGAGGCCGCGTTGGCCGAGTGGTTAGAGCGTCGGACTCCAAGACTGTCCCGATGCCAATCTGAGTTCGAGGGTTCAAGTCACCGGCCGACGCGTTGTTCCCTTGAGCAGGGAACTTCACCTTGATTGCCTACCTAGCCACTGGGTGGCCAAGCCAGCCCAAGTCAGTGCTGGTCCCAAGCCCGGATAATAGAGAGAATGATTACCTAAAAGGTACCACCGGCACTCTCCGTGGAAAGGAACTGGGGTCCCTACCACGTACTCACTCCAAGAGCATCACAACATGAAACTACAATTAAGTTCCATGCTGTGACCACGGCGGCTCAAACATGAACCTACCGTTAAAAATATAAATATATATGTATAACACACACACAACCACACACAGACACACACACACGCAAATAATA
>NC_051398.1:14112615-14151157 GCF_015228065.2 Penaeus monodon | reverse complement strand
TTTTTTTTTATTAAATCCTGATCAACCTGTATATGAAAGCGGTAGATCACATTAAAAATTATCTTATTCCAAAATGTTGACAATGAGATATTTATATTAAAGAGCCAAATGTATATGTATATATATAGATATACATTTCTATGCATATATGTATATATATATAATTGAATTATATATATTGAATGTATATATAATTGAATGTATATATAATTGAATGTATATATAATTGAATTTGTATAATTGAATGTATATATAATTGAATATGTATAATTGAATATGAATAATTGAATATGTATAATTGAATATGTATAATTGAATATGTATAATTGAATGTATGTATAATTGAATGTCTGTATAATTGAATGTATGTATAATTGAATGTATATATATAATTACATTTATGTATGTATATGCATATATAAAATTTTACACTTAAATCATACCGTAACCATGTTTGAGACTATGAAATAAAATTCATGTTCACTTTTGCATAAAAATAAAATAAAATAATAAAGTTGACTTGTTATCATAACACCTGCCTCCTTCCTCTTTCCTCTCCAAACGATGATAATAGAAACAAAACGCTAAGGGTGTCGCCCCCTACTATTAATCTACCACTTCTTTCACTTTCACCACTTACCTTCCCACTCCCCGCCTTTATTCACCACTTTACTTTGTTGTTTCCTTGTTTACTAATAGGACAGGAAAAACAAAAGATAATTTGATTTCAGCGCTTTACTTTGACAATGCTGTGACGGCGTTTTAAGCTGTATGTTGAGTAACATTACATTGCGTGTATTTTGTTCCTTAATATCCATGTAAATTTTTTGGGATAAGCAAGGGCGGAAGTGGAACCTTTGGGAAGAACTCCTGGCGCAACGTAGGGATGGGCACAGGAATGGAAGACACTTGGAGTTGAACGCCTGGAATTCTCGGTAGGACAAATCATGGCCCAAATTCAATGCTACACTCTTGTAGGAACCTCTTTTCCTGTAAGAATTGGTTGTGCAGTTGTAACTGCAATGACTGCAACTGCCAGGAGGATGATGTACTTCATTGTTGGTAAAAGATATCCTGCTTGACTTGCTGCTTGCCCTTTAGATTTGCGAAGTTCTGGCTTCGCCCGGGCCTTTCACTTATGGCATCCTGCTTGACTAGAGGTCGTATAATATAAGGTATTGCTGGTATCGTACTCTGTGTGCACCTCGGGTTCCCAGTCTCTCAATTGCTAGTTCGTTCTTATATTCCAGATATGTCAAGAGAACTGTTTTGTCCCATTTTGTTTAATGCAACTACCGCAATTAATTACATAATTAAATGAAGAAATTAGAGATTGTTGATTAGTAATAATTTATCTAATTTATCTTTATACATATCCATATTTTAGGGTTTTCGAAAAATATATTTTTTAAAGCCCTAGTATCCACACATTTATTATTCTGCGGATATATAAAAACACGGAGTGAACTCTGAAGACATGGTTTGATCACATGTATTAAAATTGTTTATTCCATAATGTAATTTACCAAAAATAAAACATTAGATATGTACAAGCTCTTTTATTAAGAACAGCATTATCCCTTATTTCTGCAATTGGAAAGGGAAAAGAGCAAGATTCTAGACCATGATTTTATCTTGGTCAAATTCGCTTAAAACTGAAGCTTCCGATAAAGGCTCTGTATCTCTAATTAGACTCCCAAATCTTGCTCAACAACCCGACAGCATCTTTTCACCTTTAAACGCACGTTTTTGATCAGCATGGATTCAGTTCAAAATCTGCAAATCTCTACTTTTTTAATTTAAAGAAGGTGTCTAGTCTCCATTTTGTAAGATTGGGGGTATTACTTACTAATAATCGAGGTGCAATCGGGGGAAACCAATTTCTATAAACAAAATTTAAAAAAATTAATATTTGGAAAAAAAACATGGTAATTTTCTAGCATCTTGGGGCTTAATGAAATAATTACTTAGTTGCATTACAGAGAATGAGAATAGAAAAAGTAAAATCTGTATATTGGAATAATTAAATTTCATTTTTTTCCCTTTCAAAACTGGGAAGCCTGTGAAGGTAACGCAGGAGGGAGAAGACATGGCGAAAAGGGATCTAGAACCCACTTTGCGTCCTCGGTCTTTGGTTCTTATTTAACTGACTTTTAACAAATAACGTTGTGGAAGGGAAAATTATAATTTAAATTTCCCTTTTATTTAATTAATTCCTGTTATTAAATTCTTTTAATTAATTAATTTTCCCTTTTTTTATATAAAAATTCCTTGTTTTTTACTAATTCCTTTTATAATTTTATAATTTCCCTTTTATTTAATTTTAATTCCTTGTAATTATATATAACCTTTTACTTACAAATCTCGCAAATGCATGTCGAAGCTCGTTGAATCCTTCGGTGTGGGAAAAAACACCCAAGACCGGAGACTGATAGCTTGAAGTTTTGAACCCCTTTATGATTTCCAAGGGGAGGGACATACAAATATGAAAAAAACCACACCAATACCACGGCCTCAATAAACGCAGACTAAGCCAGAAAGCACCAGATCCGTGCATAGTAGAACAAAATGCATGAATCCGAAAGGCTTTAGATGAAGGAAACTCAAGAATTGCTACCCGAAAAAAGCCGTAGGGCCAAATGAAAAAGGTTTTTCCACTTAAATCAGCTGATAGGATCTCATCTGCATACAGATGAAAATGTATTGAAAATTTCTCAGAAATCTATGCGAAACCCAAAAAAATCAGTAATGCGCTTTAGCCTCTACACCCCAATTTTAAAAAATGACTGAACTTTATGAGGACCAAAACCGCATAAATGCAGATGCTTTAATAAAACAACTTTTAAGGGGAAAAACCTAGGAAACGATGGGATCCCAGTTGGTCTCCGAAAGTGATCACGCCTCGCCACACATGTACCTTCTATGCAAAGCTGCGAAGAGCTTTTTCCACCCGATTGGTTTTTTAACTATCCCTATAATGCATTTACCCGTTAAAAAAACACTACCCCTTATGGAAATATGTTAATAAACTTGTACAATTAGAAAAAGGATATATACGGAAACATAATATAAGATATTTTACTGGGAAATTTTAAATGTTAAAAGCAAGCATAAAATCCTTCCTTCGTCCAAATACCAGAGAAAAGTGAACGAGAACTCTTTCTTCACTAACTTTATCTATAGGGAAGACCTCATCATGCACAAAGGGAAAAAAAGGAAAAAAACAAAGCTTTCAATTCCTATCAGACTTTTTTATTGCAACATCGTTGTCAACGCTGAATCAGTTACTTTAAATGATTGGAGTAAGTACTCATTGACACTGTTATGCTATATATGGCCCATATCAATTTCATCTCGATGATTATGAAACCCCGATACTGGATGATTTGGTGCTATCCTTGGTTAGTCATGGAAATGTATATGTAGGGATTTAGAGCAATCTATGCATTCGTTTATATATTGAAATATATATCGAAAACCTAATTGTGATTATGGTATTAATCAACAATTCACTTGATAATTATTTTCTGCATTATAAATCACGAAAAAAAAAATACAGTGAGATACTCTATAAATTAACATTATTGACTTCAAATTTGGCTAATCGCCAGTTTCTATAGTCTGATAAAAGTCATTCACTTACATGTGTAAAACATGTGGCTATGGAAATGAATTATTAATGAATCTGAATAATACTACGCCTGTCTATGCAATTAGCTAAGAGTAAGAGATATAAATCTTTATTAAACGCAAATAAGTAGCATAGGATGAACTCATGTTTATCTTCATTCCCTCACATTCTGTTGCATCGCCTCACCGTCCAAATGCTCGTCCTCATCTCGGTCAGCGTCTGCCACGTTCTCATCGCGTACTGGGGCTAACGTCATCTCTTTTTCACCATGGCCCCAGGAGTAGCTTCCTGGCCATGGTGACGCCACAGCCGGTGCGCCAAGTCCTCGAGGAAGTCAGGCAACGGCCCCACACCACAAACCATCCTCGCTCCCCGACGACTCTTCTGGATGCTCCTTCCTCATACGTGCCCAGCTTTGCACCAGCTGGCACCTTCTGGCTTTATCGGAGAAGTTAGCTACCAACACTAACTAACCCCTCCCTGGTCCAACAAGGCTCCGCCCAACCGCTACGCCATCAGCTAGCTGCAGGTTTAGAATGGGCTCCACGAGGCCCTCTACTCCACACATCACTCTTGACAGTCGACACTGGATTCTAGACTCTGTCTGGGGGCAAGGTGCAGTCGCTCAGCATCAGAATCCGTCCGTTTGAGAGGACGTGTTCTCCGCTCCCTCCGACACCGACTACGTCTGTGCCCTACCTCTCCGCAGCCCCAACCAAGCCTTGGAAAGTGCTCGGGCTCACTTCCTCAAATGCTACCTTCTCCACTTTAGCCTTCTGGCCCGGAAGTCAAGGCGGGGCTGAGCAGCTGGCCCTAGGCCACTGGTTGTCTTCAGAAGGCCTCGAACTCCAAGGCCCTCGCCAACGCCACTGCAGGTCCTCAGCGTGTGCCTGTAGATTTGCAGCTGCTGGTCCTGCAAAGTGTCAACAAAAAAATCGCGGTCCAGGACCACGATCATCTCTTCCGCAGCCGCAGGGTACGACCTCCTTACCAGCGCCTCCACATCCTGCGCCAGCTGGGACAGTTGTCTCGCCACGCTCACGAGTCCGCTTCTTCAAGCGTGCCGATATACCTCGGCCTGGTGGGTGCCCGAAACGGCTTCTCAAAGCCTCCGCCACGCTGGTGTAAGAGGCCTGTTGGGATGCCGGCAGATGCCCTAATACTTCCACCGTGGGGCCCCTTAGCGCTGTTACCAGCTGCAGGGCCTTCTCTTCCTGGCTCCAGCCCTGGGCAGATGCCAGCATTTCAAATTGGGCGACATATGCTCCCAGGCCACCTTCCGTTGTACTCAGCTGGCTTACGCTTCACAGAATGTCTGGAGGTCGAGGGCTGCGGGGTGGAGAACGCGTGCCGTGAACAAACACGCCCGGGGGGGAGGAAGGGGGTGAGGGAGGAAACGAGGCGGGTTGACCGGTCTGAGTTTGCCGCCACCTATACCCAAGGGAGTGGTTCCGATGGGTCCCCAGCCCCAGACACTCTGGTATCTGTTGCCAGAACCTCGTCTGTCTTCTCTGCTTGCAAACGTTACTACCTCGTGACGCCACCTTTCCTCTTTCACTTCCTCCCTCAGGCCCTGAACCTCGCCCTTCAGAGTCTGCACCTCCTCCATCAGTTCACTCTTCACGCTGTTGCAGGCCTTGGTCGTGTTACTGCTGAGTTTCCATCTTCACAGATGCAAGATTGCTCTATAGCACCTCAACATGTCGGCAGAACTGTTCCTCTGCCTTCCTTGCCTGCATCTCGACGAGATGGTGCGCCTGCTCGTGTGCCCTCTGTGCCTGCTCTTCTGCCCTTTGTGCCATTTCCTCCTCATACGGCCAGCATGGCAGTGATCAGGTCCATCTGGCTCGGCTTCACCTCACTCGTGCCTGCCTCAGTCATAGCCTCCTCCACCCTCATATGGCTGCCGCCATCTTTGGGCGACATGATAAATCGGCGCGTCTCACTGATCAATATCACAAATCCCACTCCTGACACCATTGTTACGCCGGCCGCCTCGTTCTCTGCCACCAACACAAGGCAGCTAGGCAGACGGCGTGCTATCCACAGGTCGTGAACATGAACAGCTCCAAGAGGCACCGAGCACCATAGCGCACCAAACACCACGAGGGGAAACGCCACCTGGAGAGGCAGGGCATGAAATAAAACACAAAATGACAGTCTTTCCTTTATTTACAGAAGTTATTTACCCGTACACTTTTCTATAGGCACAATACAGGGGGGGAAAACAACATGTCACACTGCACTATATAGCTTATAACAGGGCAACACAAAGTTTATCAGGTCACCAGGGTACACATGAAGTCTTCACAGGAGCAGCACCCAACTCTGTCTCTCTCTTGGCTTGTTCCTCCGCTCCTACGCTCACAGCCAGTTGCATCATGTTTGCCCAGGTCCCTTCATGTTAACACATGCCCAGATCATCCTTTTCATGTTAACACATGTTTCGCACAGAGACAAAGACCCACTGGCGTAGAAATATATAGTATATATGTATATGTGTATATATGTATGTATATATACATATAATATATATATAATGATATATATATATATATATATATATATAACATAACACATATGTATATATATAATGTACACACCACACACACACACACACACACACAAAGAAATATATATTATTTATATATATATATATATATATGCATATATATATATAAATATATATATATATATATATATATATATGCAGAGATACATATATATGTGCATACATATATATAAATAATATACATACACACACACACACACACATATATATATATATATATAAATATATATATATATATATATATATATATATATAATATATATATATATGTGTGTGTGTGTGTGTGTGTGTGTGTGTGTGTGTGTTGTGTGTGTGTGTGTGTGTGTATGTGTGCGTGTGTGTGTGTGTTTGTATATATTTATATATACATACCCAGCTATCCAGGTTTTGGTCTGGCAGACTCCGGCCTAAGTTGGGCCAGGGCTGGTCCGATATTTGAATGGACGGATGGCTTTTGGCAAAATGTGCCGTAGTTTGCCGTAATGGTCCGAAGTTGGAGCTATAGATAATGCAGAATAATCCTATGAGTGGGATTTCACCGCACATAGATTTTTTCCGTTGAACTTCCTGCAATTTACTCTACCATGCCAAGTCACCTAGGGGCTTGATAAAGAAACAACTGGTGCGCACGCGCATTCCAAACTGCTGCCAAACGGGTTTTGTTTACATTCCTTTAGAAATTAATTCAAGATTATTTGAGTTATCAACACAGTTCTCTGTACAGAAATCAGTAAATTTTCATGAAAGGTCTATGAAATAGACACTGACTTTCATTTGAGCTGACATTTCGCCAGTAGCGGCAGAAAAAATATATTTATTCTCCCGAACTGGTGACTGACTACTACGGTCACGGTGCAATGATCAAAAGTGCAGTTGTGCAATGCATGAGGCATTCGCACAGTCAACAGTGTGTGCAGGCTATTTGTGATGTTAGTAGGAGGCGTCCATCGGTAAACTTTGGGCCAGCCTGGGAGATGAGTGGTGTGTTGGAATCTGCCTACAGCCTAGAGCCGTAACCCTGTAGGCCTACCTAGCTCGTTCTGTACTGAGCCCTTTTTTATTTGTTTGTACAATGTTCAAACTTCCACCGCCACCATCTCCCTCTTCTGCTCTGCTGGCTCTCGCTGGGCTTGGGAGGGGACACCCGGTATAATTCAATGAGTTGTACTATCAATAGGTATTTATTTATTTATTTATTTTTAACCAGACTAGGACTTTAACCACAATTAGTCTTGCAACTATCTCACTTTATACAATCATGTATATTTAGATAACTTCCCCCTGTATACCAAAATGATGTATTATCAGTTACTGCACTCCAACTCCACTCCACGAGAGGCCAAATTTGCTTGTTGATCTGTCTGTCATATATGTGTATATTTATATGCATATATTCATGTATGTATATGTATATGGATATATGTATGCATATATGTATATATTATATATATATATAAATGTATTTATATTATATTTGTACTTATTTATATTCATATGTATATTTATGTATTTTATATACATATATGTATGTACATATACATTTAAATACATACCAGAAGAGGAAAAACACAAATTCATAATTCGAGTTCAAAGCTTTTTTATGACGATATCGTGACGGTTTATGCTATATGTAGTGTAACATTACATAGTGTGTATTTTTTGTTCCTTAATATCCACGTACAATATTTTTAGGATATGCAATTGCAGGAAGTGGAACCCTGAAGAACTCCTGTCGCAACGTAGGAGGGCAAAGGAACGGAAGACACTTGAAGTTGAACGCCTGGAATTTTCGGCAGGACGAAATCATGACCAAAATTCAGTGCTACACTCTTGTAGGAACCATCTTGCCTGTAAGAAGTTGGCTGTGCAGTTGTAACTGCAATGACTGCAATTGCCAGGAGGATAAAACACTTCATTGTCGTAATATCTTGTTTGACTAGAGGTTGTATAATATAAAGTATTGTGATGTGTGCACTCGGGCTCCCAGTCTCTTGGCTAGTCGTTTTTATATTCCAGATATGTCATGTGAAGGAACGAGGATAAATATGTAAATATGTTTATTCTCATCTACATAATAACATTGATTATAGACATCTTTCCCTTAGCGAAATACGTATACAAATATGATAAAATTTGATGCACATTTTCCAAGTAAAATCCTGAGAACTGGATGAAATTTATTCTCGTGTGCACAAACTTTACACTTGTGAGTTAATAACTTTTATAATACAATGAGCGAGTCACGTTTGAATGAAACAATGACAAATTATATAATATCTCACTGCAGCTTTATTTGATTTTCTTTAATCACTTCAATATTATTATATTAACTGAATAAAAATTAAAAACTGCTGATCAATATCTCATTTGCAGTCGTTCTGTAGTCTTGCATTCTCCGATATAGAACTGAGAGAATGCATTTTTTCTTTTATTCACTCGTAGTAGCTATATACAATACTTCTCGGGTATGTAATGTTATTAAGTAGAATTTTGAAGACATCCTGACTCACCGCTGTTTCATATTAGCGAATTACGTAAACACGTATGGTAAGGTTTGATATAGCAAAATCTGAGAACTGAATGATTAGTGTGTAATTAACTAGGACTTTAACAGCAAATAGTCTTACAACTATCTCACTTTATACAATCATGTATATTTAGGTAACTTCTCCCTGTATACCAAATTGATGTGTTATCAGTTACTGCACTCCAACTATGGCCAAGAGGGGCTAAATTTGCTTGAAAATTTGCTTACAGAACAATTGGATATTTTTTTTTGAGCTCCTCAGAAATATTTTGTACTTTGATTTAAAAATGTTAATGTAGTTTTACAATAAAACCTGTTGATTTCTTATGATTTTTTTTTATACTTTACAAAGGAATAATTAGTTTGGTGAGAAATGCTACTTAAAAGGATGTAGGGAAGCATGGCGGATTATGCCAGAGTGGAAACTGCTCCGGGCCAATGTTGGGTAAAGTTCGGACGAAAATTGTATGCCAGAGTCTAACCAGAGTCTGACATTGTTTGCCGGGAGTGGACCGGAGTACAACCGATGTGCAAGACGACTCCGGGCCAGCAGAGGCTAACTTCGGACCGGAGTCAGCCAGAGTTGGGACAGAGTTTGTTTCTGGAGTTGGACCTGTACAGGATTAGGAGTTTGCCGGAGCTGGCCCAAATAAGGTCCAGAGTGGTGTTGGTGGCTGGGTATTTATGCATATATATATACATATTTATATGAATATATATATTATATATATGTGCGCATATATATGATATGCACATGTATATGCATATATATATATATGATATGCACATGTATATGCATATATATATATATATATATATATATGATATGCACATGTATATGCATATATATATATATGATATGCACATGTATATGCATATATATATATATATATAAATATAAATAAACAAATATATATTATATATATATATACGCGCATATATAATATATATATATACATATACATATACATATACATATATATGTGTATACGTATGCATATATATACATGTAAGTTTGTATATATATATATACACACATATACGTGTGCATATATATATTATATATATATATATATATATTCTATATATATGTATATAAAATGTATTTATATTTATATTCATTCTTATTTATATGTATATATATATTCATATGTATATTTATGTATTTTTATATACATATATGTATGTATATATAAATTTAAATACAAACCAGAAGAGGAAAAACACTAATTCATAATTCGAGGTCAAAGCTATATTCTGACGATATTGTGACGGTTTATTCTATATGTAGAGTAACATTACATAGTGTGTATTTTTTGTTCCTTAATATCCACGTACAATATTTTTAGGATACGCAAGGGCTGGAAGTGGAACCCTGAAGAACTCCTGGCGCAACGTAGGGATGGGCACAGGAATGGAAGACACTTGGAGTTGAACGCCTGGAATTCTCGGTAGGACGAAATCGTGACCAAAATTCAATGCTACACTCTTGTAGGAACCATCTTGCCTGTAAGAAGTTGGCTGCGCAGTTGTAACTGCAATGACTACAATTGCAAGGAGGATAAAGCACTTCATTGTGGTAATAATATCTTGTTTGACTAGAGGTTGTATAATATAAAGTATTGTGATGTGTGCACTCGAGCTCCCAGTCTCTCAATTGCTAGTCGTTCTTATATTCCAGATATGTCAAATGAAGTATCGAGGATAAATATGTACAAGTTTATTCTCAACTACATAATTACATTGATTATAGACATCTTTCCCTTAGCGGAATACGTATACAAATATGGTGAGATTTGATGCACATTTACCAAGTAAAATCTAGAGAACTGAATGAAATGTATTCGTGTATGCACAATCTTTACACTTGTGAGTTAATGACTTATAATACCTTGCGGAAGTTACGTCTGAATGAAACAATGACAACTTATAGAATATCCCACAGTAGCTTTACTTGATTTTCTTGTTCATGTCTATATAATTACATTCTTTGAATTAAAAATAATAAAATGCTGATCAATATCTCATTTGCAGTCGTTTTGTAGTCTTGGACTCTCCGATATAGAACTGAGAGAATACATTTTTTTTTTTTTTATTCACTCGTAGTACCTATATACACTACTTCTCGGGTATGTGAAGTTAAGTATAATTGTGAAGACATCCTGACTCATCGTTGTTTTATGTTAGCGAATTGCGTAAATATGTATGGTAAGATTTGATATAGCACAATCTGGAGAACTGAATGATTAGTGAATAATTACTCTTCATGTGCATACGTGAATAAATGACTGATCATATAGTAACCAAGAGTGAGATATGAAATAAATCATATGCAGTTATACAGTATTATATTGATATGGTAGTTTTTATTTTCTTTTCCTCATTCTCTGTAATACAATTAATGTAATTAATTCATTAAACAAAGATGGATAGAAAATTGCTGATCAATACCATATTGAATTCGTTTTTCTATAATCGCAGTTAAAGCTTTTCGATATATTATTAAATGTATAAAGTATTTTTTTCTCTTTTATTCATTCTTAGTGTCCATATACAATATTTCGCGTAAAACCAACACTGTTATCTGAAAAGGGCGGATAGGATCACATTAAAAATGATCTTATTCCAAAATGTTGACAATGAGATATTTATATTAATGATGTATATATATAAATAAATATATATCTATGCATATATGTATATATATAATTCAATGTATGTATATGCATATATATAATTACACATATCATACCGTAACCAGTGTGAGGCAGATATGAAATAATAATAATTCATGTTCACTTTTGCATAAAGTTGACTTGTTATCATAACACCTGCCTCCTTCCTCTTTCCTCTCCAAAACGATGATAATAGAAACAAAATGCTAAGGGTGTCGCCCCCTACTATTAATCTACCACTTCTTTCACTTTCACCACTTACCTTCCCACTCCCCGCCTTTATTCACCACTTTACTTTGTTGTTTCCTTGTTTACTAATAGAACAGGAAAATAGATAATTCGATTTCAACGCTTTATTTTGACAATGTTGTGACGGCGTTTTAAGCTGTATGTTGCGTAACATTACATTGCGTGTATTTTTGTTCCTTAATATCCATGTACAATATTATTTTGATATGCAACGGCAGGAAGTGGAACCCTGAAGAACTCCTGGCGCAACGTAGGGATGGACACAGGAATGGAAGACACTTGGAATGAACGCCTGGAATTCTCGGTAGGACGAAATCGTGACCAAAATTCAATGCTACACTCTTGTAGGAAACCATCTTGACTGTAAGAGTTGGCTGCGCAGTTTGTAACTGCAATGACTACAACTGCCAGGAGGATAAAGCACTTCATTGTGGTAATAATATCTTGTTTGACTAGAGGTTGTATAATATAAAGTATTGTGATGTGTGCACTCGGGCTCCCAGTCTCTCAATTACTAGTCGTTCTTATATTCCAGATATGTCAAATGAAGTATCGAGGATAAATATGTACAAGTTTATTCTCAACTACATAATTACATTGATTATAGTCATCTTTCCTTAGCGGAATACGTATACTAATATGATGAGATTTGATGCACATTTACCAAGTAAAATCTAGAGAACTGAATGAAATTTATTCGTGTATGCACAAACTTTATATTTTGAATTAATGACTTTTATAATACATTGCGGAAGTCACGTCTGAATAAACAATGACAACTTATAGAATATCCCACAGTAGCTTTACTTGATTTTCTTTTTCATGTCTATATAATTGCATTCATTGAATTAAAAATAATAAAATGCTGATCAATATCTCATTTGTAGTCTTGGAATCTCCGATATAGAACTGAGAGAATGCATTTTTTTTCTTTTATTCACTCGTAGTACCTATATACACTACTCGGGTATATGAAGTTATCAAGTAGAATTGTGAAGACATCCTGACTCATCGCTGTTTTATGTTAGCGAATTACGTAAATACATATGTTAAGATTTGATATAGCACAATCTGGAGAACTGAATGATTAGTGAATAATTACTCTTCATATGGACACGTGAATAAATGACATCATATAGTAACCACTTTAATATAATTATATTAACTGAATAAAAAATAACTGCTGACCAATATGTAATTTGTAGTCGTCCTTGGACTCTCCGATATAGAAATGAGAGAATGCATATATATATATTTTTTCACTCGTAGTAACCACATACAATGCTCCTCGGGTATGTAGAGTTATTAAGTAGAATTGTGAAGACATCCTGACTCATCGCTGTTTATAACAGCGAATTACGTAAAGTACGGTAAGATTTGATATAGCAAAATCTGGAAAACTGAATGATTAGTGAGTAATTACTACGCATATGTGAATAAGGGACTTATCATACAGTGAGGGAGTCACGTTTGAGTGAAACCGTGACAAATTATATAATGTCTCACTGTAGCTTTACTTGATTTTCTTTAATCACTTCAATATTATTATATTAACTGACTAAAAAAACTGCTGATCAATATCTCATTTGCAGTCGTTTCTGTAGTCTTAAACTCTCCGATATAGAGCTAAGAGAATGCATTTTTTTTCTTTTATTCACTCGTAATACCTATATAAATACTTCTCGTATATGTAAAGTTCATAAGTAGAATTTTGAAGACATCCTGACTCATCGCTGTTTCATATTAGCGGATTACGTAAACGCGTATGGTAAGATTTGATATAGCAAAATTTAGACAACTGAATGATGTAATTACTCTTCATATGCACGTGAATAAATGACATCATATAGTAACCAAGATCGAGATATGAAATAAATTATATCCTATTATACAGTATTGTTATATTGATAAGGCAATTTTATTTTATTTTCCTCATTCTCTGTAATACAATTAAGAAATTTAAATTTTACCATTTAAAAAATTTGTCTTTCTATAATCACATTAAAGCTTTTCGATATATGATTAAATGATAAATTTTTTTTTCTTTTTTATTCTTCTTAGGGGAATTCCTGCCCAAACACTGTTCATAAAAAGGCCGCATGGGATCACTTTAAAAAATTATCTTTTTCCCAAAAATGTTGACAATGAGATATTTATATTAAGGCCCAAATTATTATATGTATATATAAAAATATAAATATCTTGATATATGTATAATATAATGAAGGGATATATAATTGAATGTTATAATTAAATGTATATAAAATTAAAGTATTTTTTTTAATGTATATATAATTAATGTATATTAAATTTTAAAATGTATTTAAAAATTGAATGTAATAAAATTGGAATTTATTAATTAAATTTATATAATTGAATGTATTTTAAATTTAAAGATATTAATTGAATGTAATTTTTAAATGTATATAAATTGAATATTATTTGAATAAATAAAAAGGGGATATGTAAAATTAATGTAGTATAATGCATTATATATAAAATTACTTTACCCCCTTTATATGCTATAATAATTACTTTATGTATGTTTGCTATATTAATTACACTTATACCGAACCCTGTTGGAATATAAATAATAATTCATGTTCACTTTTACATAAAAATGAAAAAAAAAATAATAAAGTTTTCTTGTTAATAAACCTGCCTCCTTCCCCCTTTTCCTCCCAAAAGATGATAATAGAAACAAACGCTAAGGGGGTCGCCCCCCCCCTATTAAACTACCACTTCTTTCACTTTCACACTTACCCTTTCCACTCCCCCTTTTCTCACCATTTTTTCCCTTTTTTGTTTTTTTTTTACAAAAGAACAGGGAAAAAAAAAGATAAATTTGATTTCAAAGCTTTATTTTGACAATGTTGGACGGCGTTTTTTGCTGTTGTTATAACTTACATTGCTGTTTTTTTGTTCCTTAATATCCATGTAAATATTTTTTGGATAACAAGGGAGGAAGTGGAACCCTTTAAGACTCCTGGCGCAGCGTAGGGGGGGCACAGGAAAAAGAAAACACTTGGAGTTTTAACGCCCGGGTTTCGGGAAGAAATCAGACCAAAAATTTAATGCAAAACTCTTGTGGACCATCTTGCCTTAGGAATTTGGGGTTTTGCAGGTAAAATCAATGACTCAACTGCCCGGAGTAATGCATCATTTTGGTAAATGATACCCTGCTTGACTAAGGTCGTTTAAAATAGGGATTGCTGTATCGTACTCTGTTACCTCGGTTCCCAGTCTCCAATTGCTAGTCGTTTATAGATTGCTGCCAATCGGGTTTTTTTTACATTTTCCTTTTAAAAATTAATTCAAATTATTTGAGGTAATAAAAACAGTTCTCTGTACAAAAACACAAATTTTCATAAAGGCCTAGAAATAAGACACGACTCTCTTTTTCCCCAGTAGCAGAAAAATTTTTTTTTTTACCGAAGGGTGACTGATACTATTTGTGATGTTATAGGAGGCGTCCATCGGAAAATTTTGGGGCCACCCCGCGAAGTGAGTGGTGTGTTAATTGCTTCACCCTAGAGCCTTAACCCTGTGGCCTCCTACTCGTTTTTTTTTTTTGTTTGGCAATTCAACCTCCCCCGCCACACCCCCCTCTTCTGCTCTGTGGTTTTCGCTGGTTTGGGAGGAACCCCCGGTTAATTCAGTGATTTGTAAATCAATACAAAACGAAAAGGGTATTTATTTATTTTTTTATTTATTATTATTATATTTTTATTTTTTTTTTTTTACCAAACTGGACTTAACCCAAAATTTAGTCTTGAACTTCCCCTTTTAACAATCATGTATATTTAGGTAACTTCCCCTGTATACCAAATTGATGTTTTACAGTTACTGCACCCCAACTCCCTCCACGAAACCCAAAAATTTGATTGTTTTCTGTCTGCTTAATGTGTATATTTATATGCATATATTATGTAATATGTAATGGATAAAAGTTTTTATTTTATTTTGTATTTTTTATATTCATATGAATTTATGTTTTTTTATTTTAATGTATCACATAGTATGTACATATCATTTAAAATACACAGCCAGAAGAGGAAAACACAAAAATTTATAATTCGAGTTCAAAGCTTTATTCGACGATATTTTACGTTTATGCTATATGAGGTAACTTCATGTAATTGTTCGAGCAGGGCTGTCTGAGGCAAAAACTTTTGCCTCCATGCTTGGGGTTCAGAAAGCCAATAAAAAACCCTTTCCCAATTTAACTTGGTAAAAAACCTACAGCCCATTTAAAGAAAATTGCCAGGGGAAAAGCAAACTATACTTTCAAAAAAATGCTGGTGATTTATTTTCCTTTTTGGGGCAAATTGCAGATACTACACATTTCTATAACATCAATTTAGTAAATTTAATAAATCTTTTTGGCCTTCGATTTCCTTTCAGCAAATTATCTAATATACCAAATAATTGGTGATTATCTACAAATGCCACATGTTGCACATACTGACATGTTTGATGCCAGTAGATTTTAGCCCTCAGAAACCACCATAAAAATGCTATTGCCAGTAATAATTACTGTGATATTGCCATGGTCTCTATGAGTTCAGGTAAACAGGTAACAAACCTTCACAATATACCACATATTTTGAGAGGATAGACTATATATCTATGTTGTTCATTGGTATCGATTTCATCAGTATCAGAAATGCACACCAAATTACCTAATTTAGATTACCTAATAGTGTTATTTCATGCGTTCTGTATGGCCATTACCTTTGTCATTTTTGTTTTTTCTTTGTTTTGTTATTACCTGTTTTTATTTCCTCGTCTCTCAAGCAACTCCACCCTAGCCCATTAACCCATTACATTTCAACAGAATCACCGTAAGTAAATAATGTTCTTCAGTGTGATGGTAATCACGGAATCATGTGAATTTTAGATTTTAATTCTATAAGTTCTTAATACCTTACGAAAATAAGTGGTTGGGGCAGGACCTACCTTAATTTAAAATTTGATTTTTTGACTAGTTCTAAGTCTGAATTCACTAATACGCCGAAGAAATGAGTTCAATACATTTGTCGTCAGCTCCAGAGTCTTATCCTGTAGTACCATGCATGTTCTAATTATAATTGCCAAGGAATTTAAGGAATATTAATTAATATATTATATATATATATATATATATATATATATATATATATATATATATATATATATATATATATATCTGTGTATTTATGTGTATATTTGTATGTATTTATATGTGTATGTATTTATATTTATATATATTTATATCTAAATATATATATTTATATGTATATATAAGTATATCTAAATATATATTTATATGTATATATATGTATATTCATATGTATAAATGTGCATATTTATACGCACATATGCATATGTATATATGTATATACAAATAAGTATGCATATGCATATATTTTATATACATGTATATGTATATTTTACATATATGTATATTTATATATATTGATATCTATATTTATTTTTGCATTTATTTGTATATGTATATGTATATACATATATGTATATAAATTTGTATTTATATTTGTATTTTTCATATGTATATTTATATGA
Organism: Penaeus monodon; assembly: GCF_015228065.2. Lineage (NCBI taxonomy): Eukaryota > Metazoa > Arthropoda > Malacostraca > Decapoda > Penaeidae > Penaeus > Penaeus monodon. Next base: position 14,133,938 of record NC_051398.1, on the reverse strand, counting down.
TCACTTATATACATGTATGTACGGCTATATATATGTATATATGTCTATATGTATGTATGTATACATTTAAATACACAACCAGAAGAGGAATAACAAAAAAAAATCATAATTCGAGTTAAAAAGCTTTATTCTGACGATATTGTGACGTTTTATTGTGTGTATTTTTTGTTCCTTAATATCCACGTACAATAGTTTTCGGATATGCCGAAAAATATTGTACGGATATTCCCTGTTCTACTAATAGAACAGGGAAAACTAAAGATAATTCGATTTCAACGCTTTATTTTGACAATGTTGTGACGGCGTTTTAAGCTGTATGTTGCGTAACATTACATTGCGTGTATTTTTGTTCCTTAATATCCATGTACAATATTTTTCGGATATGTAAGGGCAGGAAGTGGAACCCTGAAGAACTCCTGGCGCAACGTAGGGATGGGCAGAGGAACGGAAGACACTTGGAGTTGAACGCCTGAATTCTCGGTAGGACGAAATCGTGACCAAAATTCAATGCTACACTCTTGTAGGAACCATCTTGCCTGTAAGACGTTGGTTGTGCAGTTGTAACTGCAATGACTGCAATTGCCAGAAGGATAAAGCACTTCATTGTCGTAATATCTTGTTTGACTTGCTTGCTTGCTTGAGATTTGCGAAGTTCTGGCTTCGCCCGGGCCTTTCACTTATGGCCCGGCCTTGTTTGACTAGAGGTTGTATAATATAAAGTATTGTGATGTGCGTACTCGGGCTCCCAGTCTCTCAATTGCTAGTCATGGAAGGGACTAGGATAAATATGTACAAGTTTATTCTCAACTACATAATTACATTCTCCGATATAGAACCGAGAGAAAGCATTTTTTTCTTTTATTCACTCGTAGTAGCAATATACAATACTTCTCAGGTATGTAATGTTATTATAGCAAGACTTCTTGAAGACATCCTGACTCACCGCTGTTTCATATTAGCGAATTACGTAAACACGTATGGTAAGGTTTGATATAGCAAAAATCTGGAGACTGAATGATTAGTGTGAAATTTAAACTAGGACTTTAACAGCAATTAGTCTTACAACTATCTCACTTTATACAATCATGTATATTTAGGTAACTTCTCCATCTATACCAAATTGATGTGTTATCAGTTATTACACTCCAACTATGGCCCACGAGGGCTAAATTTGCTTGAAAATTTGCTTACAGAACAATTGGATATTTTTATTTTTGAGCTCCTCAGAAATATTTTGTACTTTGATTTAAAGATGTTAATGTAGTTTTACAATAAACACTGTTGATTTCTTACGATTTTTATTTTTTCATACTTTACAAGGAATAATTAGTTTGGTGGGGAAATGCTACTTAAAGGATGTAGGGAAGCATGGTGGATTATCCCGGGAGTGGAAACTGCTCCGGGCCAATGTTGGGTATAGTTCGGACGAAATTGTATGCCAGAATCTAACCAGAGTCTGACATTGTTTGCCGGGAGTGGACCGGAGTACAACCGATGAGCAAGACGACCCCGGGCCAGCGGAGGCTAACTTCGGACCGAGTCAGCCAGAGTTGGGACAGAGTTTGTTTTTTGGAGTTGGACCTGTACAGGATTAGGAGTTTGCCGGAGCTGGCCCAAATAAAGTCCAGAGTGGTGTTGGTGGCTGGGTATTTATGCATATATATATACATATATTATATAATGTATATATTATATATATGTGCGTATATATAGGATATGCACACACACACGCACCACACACACACAACACACACACACACACACACACACACACACACACACACACATATATATATATATATATATATACATATATATAGATATATGAATATATAGTATATATATATGCATATATATATATATATATATATATATATATACATATATATAGATATATGAATATGTATTATATATATGCATATATATAGATATATGAATATATATTATATATTATATATATATATATATATATATATATATATATATATATATATATATGTACACACACACACACAAACAAATAGATATGTAAATATATATAAACATATATTTATATAAAAATATATACATGTATATATATATATACATATACATATATATATATACATATACATATATATATATATATATACATATATATGTGTATACGTATGTATATATACACACACACACATGTATGTTTGTGTATACGCACATACACACACACACACACACACACACACACACACACACACACACATATATATATATATATATATATATATATATATATATATATATATATATATATATATGTATATGTGTGTATATATATATATATATATATGTGTGTGTGTATAGATACACACATATATGTGTCCATATATATGTATATATATATCTTTTTTTGTATGTATATTTATATTTATGTATTTATATGCATTTATATGTATATATGTGCATTTGTATGTATTTACATGTATATATTTAAATGTATATTTATATGCATATATATGCATATTTCTATGTACATATATGTATATTCATATTCATGTATAAGTATATCTGCATATTTATATGCATATATTTATGTATGTATATGTATATGCATATATGTATGCATATATGTATATATTTTATATATATGTATATAAAAATGTATTTAAATTTATATTTGTACTTATTTATATGTATATTTATATTCATATGTATATTAATGTATTTTTATATACATATGTATTTCTATATATGTATGTATATTCATTTAAATACACAACCAGAAGAGGAAAAACACAAATTCTTAATTCGAGTTCAAAGCTTTATTCTGACGATATTGTGACGGTTTATGCTATATGTAGAGTAACATTACATAGTGTGTATTTTTTGTTCCTTAATATCCACGTACAATATTTTTCGGATATGCAAGGGCAGGAAGTGGAACCCTGAAGAACTCCTGTCGCAACGTAGGGATGGGCACAGGAATGGAAGACACTTGGAGTTGAACGCCTGGAATTCTCGGCAAGACGAAATCATGGCCAAAATTCAATGCTACACTCTTGTAGGAACCATCTTGCCTGTAAGACGTTGGTTGTGCAGTTGTAACTGCAATGACTGCAATTGCCAGGAGGATAAAGCACTTCATTGTCGTAATATCTTGTTTGACTAGAGGTTGTATAATATAAAGTATTGTGACGTGTGCACTCGGGCTCCCAGTCTCTCTAATTGCTAGTCGTTCTTATATTCCAGATATGTCAAGTGAAGGGACGAGGATAAATATGTACAAGTTTATTCTCAAACTACATAATTACATTGATAATAGACATCTTTCCCTTAGCGAAATACGTATACAAGTATGGTAAGATTTGATGCACATTTTCCAAGTAGAATCTGCAGAACTGAATGAAATTTATTCTCGTGTAGACAAACTTTACACATGTGAATTAATGACTTTTATAATGTAATGAGTGAGTCACGTGTTAATGAAACAATAACATTATATATCTCACTATAGCTTTACTTATTTTCCCTTATTCACTTCAATATAATTATGTTAACTGAATAAAAAATAAAAACTGCTGACCAATATGTAATTTGTAGTCGTTCTTGGACTCTCCGATATACAAATGAGAGAATGCATATATATATATTTTTTTTCACTCGTAGTAACCATATACAATACTCCTCGGGTATAAAGAGTTATCAAATAGAATTGTGAAGACATCCTGACTCATCGCTGTTTATAACAGCGAATTACGTAAATTATGGTAAGATTTGATTTAGTAAAATCTGGAAAACTGAATGATTAGTGAGTAATTACTCTTCATACGCCCATGTGAATAAAGGACTTATCATACAGTGAGGGAGTCACGATTGAGTGAAACCGTGATAAATTATATAATGTCTCACTGTAGCTTTACTTGATTTTCTTTAATCACTCCAATATTATTATATTAAGTGAATAAAACTAAAAACCTGCTGATCAATATCTCATTTGCAGTCGTTCTGTAGTCTTGGACTCTCCGATATAGAGCTGAGAGAATGCGTTTTTTCTTTTATTCACTCGTAATACCTATATAAATACTTCTCGTATATGTAAAGTTCATAAGTAGAATTTTGAAGACATCCTGACTCATCGCTGTTTCATATTAGCGGATTACGTAAACGCGTATGGTAAGATTTGATATAGCAAAATCTAGAGAACTGAATGATGTAATTACTCTTCATATGCACGCGTGAATAAATGACATCATATAGTAACCAAGAGCGAGATATGAAATAAATTATATCCTGTTATACAGTATTGTTATATTGATAAGGCAATTTTCTTTTCTTTTCCTCATTCTCTGTAAAATACAATTAATGTAATTAATTCATTAAACGAAGACGGATAGAAAATTGCTGATCAATACCATATTGAATTTGTCTTTCTATAATCACAGTTAAAGCTTTTCGATATATGATTAAATGTATAAAGTATTTTTTTCTCTTTTATTCATTCTTAGTGGAATTCCTGACTCAACGCTGTTATATGAAAAGGCCGCATAGGATCACATTAAAAATTATCTTATTCCAAAATGTTGACAATGAGATATTTATATTAAGGATGCCAAATGTATATGTATATATATAGATATACATATCTATGCATATATGTATATATATATAATTGAATGTATATATAATTGAATGTATATATAATTGAATGTATGTATAATTGCATGTATATATATAATTACATTTATGTATGTATATGCATATATATAATTACATTTATGTATGTATATGCATATATATAATTACATTTATGTATGTATATGCATATATATAATTAGATTTATGTATGTATATGCATATATATAATTACACTTATCATACCGTAACCATGTTTGAGACATATGAAATAATAATTCATGTTCACTTTTGCATAAAAATAAAAATAAAATAATAAAGTTGACTTGTTATCATAACACCTGCCTCTCCAAACGATGATAATAGAAACAAAACGCTAAGGGTGTAGCACCCTACTATTAATCTACCACTTCTTTCACTTTCACCACTTACCTTCCCACTCCCCGCCTTTATTCACCACTTTACTTTGTTGTTTCCTTGTTTACTAATAGAACAGGAAAAACAAAAGATAATTTGATTTCAGCGCTTTACTTTGACAATGTTGTGACGGCGTTTTAAGCTGCATGTTGAGTAACATTACATTGCGTGTATTTTTGTTCCTTAATATCCATGTACAATATTTTTTCGGATAAGCAAGGGCAGGAAGTGGAACCTTGAAGAACTCCTGGCGCAACGTAGGGATGGGCACAGGAATGGAAGACACTTGGAGTTGAACGCCTGGAATTCTCGGTAGGACGAAATCATGGCCGAAATTCAATGCTACACTCTTGTAGGAACCATCTTGCCTGTAAGAAGTTGGTTGTGCAGTTGTAACTGCAATGACTGCAACTGCCAGGAGGATGATGTACTTCATTGTGGTAAATGATATCCTGCTTGACTTGCTGCTTGCTTGAGATTTGCGAAGTTCTGGCTTCGCCCGGGCCTTTCACTTATGGCATCCTGCTTGACTAGAGGTCGTATAATATAAGGTATTGCTGGTATCGTACTCTGTGTGCACTCGGGTTCCCAGTCTCTCAATTGCTAGTCGTTCTTATATTCCAGATATGTCAAGAGAACTGTTTTGTCCTATTTTGTTTAATGCAACTACCGCAATTAATTACATAATTAAGTGAAGAAATTAGAGATTGTTGATTAGTAATAATTTATCTAATTTATCTTTATACATATCCATATTTTAGGCTTTTCGAAATATATATATTTTTAAAGCCATAGTATCCACACATTCATTATTCTGCGGATATATAAAAACACGGAGTGAACTCTGAAGACATGGTTTGATCACATGTATTAAAATTGTTTTATTCCATAATGTAATTTACCAAGAATAAGACATTAGATATGTACAAGCTCTTTTATTAAGAACAGCATTATCCTTATTTCTGCAATTGGAAAGGGAAAAGAGCAAGATTCTAGACCATGATTTTATCTTGGTCAAAATTCGCTTAAAACTGAAGCTTCCGATAAAGGCTCTGTATCTCTAATTAGACTCCCAAATCTTGCTCAGACAACGCCGACAGCATCTTTTCACCTTTAAACGCACGATTTCTGATCAGCTATGTGATTCAGTTCATAAATCTGCAAATTCTCTGACTTGGTTAATTAAGAAAGGTGTCTAGTCATCCAGTATTGGTAGAGATTGGGGTATTACATTACATAATAATCGAGGTGCAATTCGCGGGAAACTCAAATTCTATGAAACGAATTTAAATTAATATTTGGAAAAATAACATGGTAATTTTCTATGCATCTTCGCTTAATGAAATAATTACATTAGTTGCATTACAGAGAATGAGGAATAGCAAAGCTACAATACTGTATAATTGGATATAATTAATTTCATATTTGCCTTCACAACTGGTGAAAGACCTGTGTAAGGTAACGTCAGGAGGGAGAAGACATGGCGTAAAGGATCTAGAACCGAGCTTTGCGTCCTCGGTTCTTGAGTTCTTATATTAACTGACTTTAACAAATGACACGTTGTGTGAAGGAAAATTATATATAATTCCTTGTATATTATATATAATTCCTTGTATATTATAATTCCTTGTATATTATATATAATTCCTTGTATATTATATATAATTCCTTGTATATTATACATAATTCCTTGTATATTATATATAATTCCTTGTATATTATATATAATTCCTTGTATATTATATATAATTCCTTGTATACTTAGCAAAGTCTCGCAAATGCTATGTACGAAGCATCAGTTGAATCCTTCGGTGTGGAAAGACCACCACCTGAAGACCGGATGACTGATAGCTTGAATGTTCTTGAACCTCTTATGATTGCCAAGAGGGAGGGACATACAATATATGAAAAGACCTCCCCAAATACTCAGGACCAAATAAGCGCAGACTAAGCAAGAAAGTCCCCAAATCCTTCCCCATCGGTAAACAAACTGGATGATATCCAAAGGCTTCAGATAAAGGGAAACCAAGAGATGTGCGACCCCAAACAAAGCCTAGGCCCAAAAAGAAAAAGGTTTGCCCACTTAAGTCGCTGATAATCTCATCGCAAGCAGGGGCAAGATGTATGAAATTACTCAGAACTCTGGGGCGAACCAAATAATCAGTAATGCAGCTTTACCCTCACACCCACTTAAATAATGACTGAATTTGATGAGGCCCAAACCATGCGTAAGGCGGTGTTTTAAACTAAAGCACACTTTGGGGGAAAACCCCTGGGAAACGTGGATCCCTTTCCCAAGTGAATCACTGCCGCTGCCACACATGTACCTTCTTGCAATGCTGGCGAAGAGCTTTCCCCTGATAGTTTTTTCAAATATCCTATAATGCATTTACATGAAAAAAAACACTACCGATTATGGGAAAAATGTTAATAATCATGTACAATTAGAAAATGGATATATACGAAAATAAAAAATAAAAGGTATTTTTTGTGGAAATTTTAAAATTGTATAACAGCAAGCAGTAAATCATTCCTTCGCCACATCCAGAGAAATGTGAACGATGTAAAATCATTTTCATAATTTATCTTAGAAGCACCCCCATCAGCACAAAGGGAAAACAAAAAAAAACAAGCTTTCAAAATTCCTATCGACTTTTTTATTGAAAAAAATCGTTTTTAAAAGCTGAAACAGTCACTTTAAATGATTTTAGTAAGTACTCATTTACACTGTTTTGCTATATATGCCCCTATCAATTTCATCTCGATGATTATGAACCCGATACTGGGTGATTTTGGGGCTTTTTGGTTAGTTGGGAAAAGTATATGTGGGATTTTAAAAGCAATCTATCATTCGTTTAAATTATATTGAAATATATATCGAAAACCCAAATTGTGATTTTGGTATTAATCAACAATTTACTTGATAATTATTTTTTTGCATTTTAAATCCGAAAAAAAAAAAAAAAAATAATGAGATATCTATAAATTTAAAATTATTGACTTTTAAATTTTTCTAAACGCCATTTTTTAGTCTGATAAAAATCTTCACTTACAGTTTAAAACATGTGGCATGGAAAAAGAATTTTTAATGAAACTGAAAAAATACTACCCTGTCTATCAATTAGCTAAAAGTAAAAGATATAAAACTTTTTTAAAAAAGCAAAAAATAGCATGGGTGAACCCATGTTTAAACTTCATTCCCTCCTTCTGGTTGCATCGCCCCACCGTCCCAAAGCTCGTCCTCATCCGTCACGTCTGCCAGTTTTTCATCGCCGCTACTGGGGTAAATATCTTCTTTTTCACCATGGGGCCCCGGAGAGCTTCCTGGCCCAGGTAACCACACCGGTGCGCCAAGTCCTCGAGGAAGCAGGCAAGGGCCCCACCCCAAACCAACTCTCCTCCCCCGACGACTTTTCTGGATGCCCCACTTCCCCCTAGGGCCCCAGCTTTGCCCCAGCTGGCCCCTTTGGGCTTTAGGGAAAAGTTAGCTCCCAAAACACTGTAACAAACCCTCCCCTGGCCCAAAAAAGGGCTCCCCCACCGCTCGCCATCAGCTAGCTGCAGTTTTGGATGGGCTCCCGGGGCCCTCTACTCCACGCATCACTCTTGACTCGACACCGGATTCTAGACTCTTCGGGGGGGGCAAGGTGCGTCGCTCAGATCAAAACCGTCCGTTTGGAGGACGTGTTTCCGCTCCTCCACCCCGGGGTACTCTGTCCCCTACCTTCCGCACCCCAACACACCCTTGGAAAAGGCTCGGGCTCCCCTCCTAAATGCCCCTTTCTCCACTTTCCCTTCGGGCCCCGGGAAGAAAGGGGGGCAGCAGCGGGCCCTGGGCCACTGGTTGTTTCGGGAGGCCTCGAACTCCGGCCCTCGCCAACGCCACCGCGGTCCTACGTGTGCCTTTAATTTCAGCTGCGGGTCCTGCAAACGAAACCAAAAAAACGCGTCCGGACCACGATCACCCTTTTCCGCAGCCGCGGGGTACACCTCCTTACCAGAACCTCCACATCCTGCGCCACGGGGCAGGGGGTCTCCCCACGCTCACGATCCGCTTTTTAAAGCGTGCCCGAATACCCGCCGGGTGTGGTGCCCGAAACGGTTTCCCAAAAATCCCCCGCCAGTTTGGTGTAAGGGGCCTGGGGGATCCCGGCAGATCCCCTAAAAACTTAAAAACCGTGGGGCCCTTAGCGCTGTTACCAGCTGAAGGGCCTTCTCTTCCTGGCCCCACCCCGGGGCGATGCCAGCATTTCAAATTGGGCGACATTTTGCCCCCCCCAAAAAACCCTTTCCCTTGTACTCACTGCTTACGTTTCCCCAAGAATGTCTGGGGGTCGAGGGGCTGGGGGGTGGAGAACGCGTGCCGTAAATAACACGCCCGGGGGGAGAAGGGGGGGTGGGGGAAACGGGCGGGTTGCCGGGTCGAGTTTGCCGCCCCCTATCCCCAGGGAGGGGTTTCCCGAGGGGTCCCCCCCCCCAAACCTCTGGTTTGTTGCCAGAACCTCGTCGTCTTCTCTGCTTGCAAGTTTACACCCGTGACCCCCCTTTTCCTCTTTCACTTCCTCCCTCACCCCGACCTCCCCCTTCAAGTCGCACCTCCCCCATCATTCACTTTTCACGCTTTTGCAGGCTTGTCGGTTACTGCTGATTTTTTCCATTTCACGAGCAAGTTTGCTCTATGCACCCAAAATGTCGGGAAACTGTTCTCTCCCTTTCCTTGCCTGCTTCGAGAGATGTGCGCCTGCTCGTGTGCCCTCTGTGCTCTCTTTCCCTTTTCCCATTTCCTCCCCCTCCCGGCCGCTGGCAGTGATCAGGCCTCTGGTGGGTTTCCCTCACTCGTGCCTGCCTCATCATAGCCCTCACCCTCATGGCTGCCGCCATCTTTGGCGAATGATAAATCGGGGCGTCCCCCACTATCAATTCACAAATCCCCTCCTGACACCATTTTTTACGCCCCGCCTCTCTCTTCCACCAACACAAGGCAGGCTAGGGAGAAGGCGGCTATCCACAGGGTCGTGAACACTGAACAGCTCCAAGGGCCCGAGCACCATAGCCCCCAGAAAAACCCCAGGGGAAAAACCCCCCTGGGGAGGGGGGGGCATGAAAAAAACCAAAAAGACAGTCTTTCCTTTTTTTTCAAATTTTTTTACCCCTACACTTTTCTATAGCACAATCAGGGGGGAAAACAAAATGTCACACTGCCTATTAGTTTAACAGGGGAACCAAAATTTTATCAGGTCACCCGGGGAACATGAAATCTTTACAGGACAGACCCAAATCTGTCCTCTCTTGGCTTGTTCCCCCCCCTACGCTCACAGCCAGTTGCATCTGTTTGCCCCGGTCCCTTTATTTAAAACACCCCGATCTCTTTTCATGTTAAAAACTGTTTTCCCCAGGGAAAAGACCCCCTGCGTGAAATTATAGTTTATGTATAGTGGATAATGTATTATAAATATATAATATATAAAAATATATAATAATATTTTATATATATATACATCACATATGTATATATTAAAAGTACCCCCACACACACACACAAAACACACACCAAAGAACCTAATTTATTTATATAATAAAATATATATATGCATTATTTTATATATATATAATATAATAAATATTATATATTATATATATATGCAGATATACATTTTATATGTGCATATATATATAAATAAATATACATACACACACACACACCAACAATAATTTTTATAAAAAATATATATATATATATTATATTATATATATATATTATATATATTTGGGGTGTGTGTGTGTGTGGTTGTTGGTGGTGTGTATGTGTGTGTTGTGTGTATGTGTCGTGTTGGGGTGTGTTTGTTATTTTTTATACATACCCACTATCCAGGTTTTTTTTGGAGACTCCGGCCCAATTGGCCAGGGGTGGTCCGATATTTTAATGGACGGATGGCTTTTTGCAAAAAAGTGCCGTAGTTTGCCTTTAATTTTGGGCGAAGTGGAGCTATGATAAAGCAGAATAATCCTATGATGGATTTCACCCCATATTTTTTGTTAATTCCTGCAATTTACTCTACCAGCCAAATCCCTAGGGTTGATAAAAACAAAATGGGCGCAAAAGCGCATTCCTATGTGCCAAACGGGTTTTGTTTAAAATTTCCCTTTTTGAAAATTTAAATTTAAAATTATTGAGTTATCAACACTTTTTTGTACGAAAAAAGTAAATTTCGAAAGGTCTAGAAAAAAGACACTGACTTTTTTGACTGACATTTTCGCCAGTACGGGAAAAAAATATTTATTCTCCCCAACTGGTGACTGAATACTACGGGCACGGTGCAAAGATCAAAAGTCAGTTGTGCAAAGCATGAGGCCTTCGCACAGTCACGGTGTGTAGCTATTTTTGATGTTAGTAGGAGGCGTCCATCGTTAAACTTTTGGGGGGCCTGGGAAATGATGGTGTGTTGGAATCTGCCCAACCTAAGCCGAAACCCCCGTAGGTACCTAGCCGTTCTGTACTGAGCCTTTTTATTTTTTGTACAAGTTCAACTTTCCCCCGCCACCATCTCCCCCTTTTTGCTCTTTCTGGCTTCCGGGGCTTGGGAGGGGACACCCGGGATAATTCAGGTTGTATATCAATAGGTATTTATTTTTTTATTTTTTTTTAACCAAACTAGGACTTTAACCACAATAAGTCTTGTAACTATCTCACTTTATACAATCATGTATATTTAGGTAACCCCCCTGTATACCAAATTGATGTATTATCAGTTACTGCACTCCAACTCCACTCTACGAGAGGCCAAATTTGCTTGTTGATCTGTCTTTCATATATGTGTATATTTATATGCATATATTCATGTATGTATATGTATATGGATATATGTATGCATATAAGTATATATTTTATATATATGTACATAAAAATGTATTTATATTTATATTTGTACTTATTTATATTCATATGTATATTTATGTATTTTATATACATATATGTATGTACATATACATTTAAATACATACCAAAGAGGAAAAACACAAATTCATAATTCGAGTTCAAAGCTTTTTATGACGATATCGTGACGGTTTATGCTATATGTAGTGTAACATTACATAGTGTGCATTTTTTGTTCCTTAATATCCACGTACAATATTTTTAGATATGCAATTGCAGGAAGTGGAACCCTGAAGAACTCCTGGCGCAACGTAGGGATGGGCAAAGGAACGGAAGACACTTGAAGTTGAACGCCTGGAATTCTTGGTAGGGCGAAATCATGGCCAAAGTTCAGTGCTACACTCTTGTAGGAACCATCTTGCCTGTAAGAAGTTGGCTGTGCAGTTTTTAACTGCAATGACTGCAATTGCCAGGAGGATAAAACACTTCATTGTCGTAATATCTTGTTTGACTAGAGGTTGTATAATATAAAGTATTGTGATGTGTGCACTCGGGCTCCCAGTCTCTGGCTAGTCGTTTTTATATTCCAGATATGTCATGTGAAGGACGAGGATAAATATGTAAATATGTTTATTCTCATCTACATAATAATTGATTATAGACATCTTTCCCTTAGCGAAATACTATACAAATATGATAAAATTTGATGCACATTTTCCAAGTAAAATCCTGAGAACTGGATGAAATTATTCTCGTGTGCACAAACTTTACACTTGTGAGTTAATAACTTTTATAATACAATGAGCGAGTCACGTTTTGAATGAACAATGACAAATTATATAATATCTCACTGTAGCTTTATTTGATTTTCTTTAATCACTTCAATATTATTATATTAACTGAATAAAAATTAAAAACTGCTGATCAATATCTCATTTGCAGTCGTTCTGTAGTCTTGCATTCTCCGATATAGAACTGAGAGAATGCATTTTTTCTTTTATTCACTCGTAGTAGCTATATACAATACTTCTCGGGTATGTAATGTTATTAAGTAGAATTTTGAAGACATCCTGACTCACCGCTGTTTCATATTAGCGAATTACGTAAACACGTATGGTAAGGTTTGATATAGCAAAATCTGAGAACTGAATGATTAGTGTGTAATTAACTAGGACTTTAACAGCAAATAGTCTTACAACTATCTCACTTTATACAATCATGTATATTTAGGTAACTTCTCCCTGTATACCAAATTGATGTGTTATCAGTTACTGCACTCCAACTATGGCCAAGAGGGGCTAAATTTGCTTGAAAATTTGCTTACAGAACAATTGGATATTTTTATTTTTGAGCTCCTCAGAAATATTTTGTACTTTGATTTAAAAATGTTAATGTAGTTTTACAATAAAAACTGTTGATTTCTTATGATTTTTTTTTTTTTATACTTTACAAAGGAATAATTAGTTTGGTGAGAAATGCTACTTAAAAGGATGTAGGGAAGCATGGCGGATTATGCCAGAGTGGAAACTGCTCCGGGCCAATGTTGGGTAAAGTTCGGACGAAAATTGTATGCCAGAGTCTAACCCAGAGTCTGACATTGTTTGCCGGGAGTGGACCGAGTACAACCGATGTGCAAGACGACTCCGGGCCAGCAGAGGCTAACTTCGGACCGGAGTCAGCCAGAGTTGGGACAGAGTTTGTTTCTGGAGTTGGACCTGTACAGGATTAGGAGTTTGCCGGAGCTGGCCCAAATAAGGTCCAGAGTGGTGTTGGTGGCTGGGTATTTATGCATATATATATACATATTTATATGAATATATATATTATATATATGTGCGCATATATATGATATGCACATGTATATGCATATATATATATATATATGATATGCACATGTATATGCATATATATATATATATATATATATATATATATATATATACATATATATATATATGTATATATATACATATATATATTCTATATATATGTATATAAAATGTATTTATATTTATATTCATTCTTATTTATATGTATATATATATTCATATGTATATTTATGTATTTTTATATACATATATGTATGTATATATAAATTTAAATACAAACCAGAAGAGGAAAAACACTAATTCATAATTCGAGGTCAAAGCTATATTCTGACGATATTGTGACGGTTTATTCTATATGTAGAGTAACATTACATAGGGGTGTATTTTTTGTTCCTTAATATCCATGTACAATATTTTTAGGATACGTAAGGGCAGGAAGTGGAACCCTGAAGAACTCCTGGCGCAACGTAGGGATGGGCACAGGAATGGAAGACACTTGGAGTTGAACGCCTGGAATTCTTGGTAGGACGAAATCGTGACCAAAATTCAATGCTACACTCTTGTAGGAACCATCTTGCCTGTAAGAAGTTGGCTGCGCAGTTGTAACTGCAATGACTACAATTGCAAGGAGGATAAAGCACTTCATTGTGGTAATAATATCTTGTTTGACTAAAGGTTGTAGAATATAAAGTATTGTGATGTGTGCACTCGAGCTCCCAGTCTCTCAATTGCTAGTCGTTCTTATATTCCAGATATGTCAAATGAAGTATCGAGGATAAATATGTACAAGTTTATTCTCAACTACATAATTACATTGATTATAGGACATCTTTCCCTTAGCGGAATACGTATACAAATATGGTGAGATTTGATGCACATTTACCAAGTAAAATCTAGAGAACTGAATGAAATGTATTCGTGTATGCACAATCTTTACACTTGTGAGTTAATGACTTATAATACCTTGCGGAAGTTACGTCTGAATGAAACATGACAACTTATAGAATATCCCACAGTAGCTTTACTTGATTTTCTTGTTCATGTCTATATAATTACATTCTTTGAATAAAAAATAATAAAATGCTGATCAATATCTCATTTGCAGTCGTTTTGTAGTCTTGGACTCTCCGATATAGAACTGAGAGAATACATTTTTTTTTTTTTTATTCACTCGTAGTACCTATATACACTACTTCTCGGGTATGTGAAGTTAAGTATAATTGTGAAGACATCCTGACTCATCGTTGTTTTATGTTAGCGAATTGCGTAAATATGTATGGTAAGATTTGATATAGCACAATCTGGAGAACTGAATGATTAGTGAATAATTACTCTTCATGTGCATACGTGAATAAATGACTGATCATATAGTAACCAAGAGTGAGATATGAAATAAATCATATGCAGTTATACAGTATTATATTGATATGGTAGTTTTATTTTCTTTTCCTCATTCTCTGTAATACAATTAATGTAATTAATTCATTAAACAAAGATGGATAGAAAATTGCTGATCAATACCATATTGAATTCGTTTTTCTATAATCGCAGTTAAAGCTTTTCGATATATTATTAAATGTATAAAGTATTTTTTTCTCTTTTATTCATTCTTAGTGTCCATATACAATATTTCGCGTAAAACCAACACTGTTATCTGAAAAGGCCGGATAGGATCACATTAAAAATGATCTTATTCCAAAATGTTGACAATGAGATATTTATATTAATGATGTATATATATAAATAAATATATATCTATGCATATATGTATATATATAATTCAATGTATGTATAATTGCATGTATATATATATAATTACATTTATGTATGTATATGCATATATATAATTACACATATCATACCGTAACCAGTGTGAGGCAGATATGAAATAATAATAATTCATGTTCACTTTTGCATAAAGTTGACTTGTTATCATAACACCTGCCTCCTTCCTCTTTCCTCTCCAAAACGATGATAATAGAAACAAAATGCTAAGGGTGTCGCCCCCTACTATTAATCTACCACTTCTTTCACTTTCACCACTTACCTTCCCACTCCCCGCCTTTATTCACCACTTTACTTTGTTGTTTCCTTGTTTACTAATAGAACAGGAAAATAGATAATTCGATTTCAACGCTTTATTTTGACAATGTTGTGACGGCGTTTTAAGCTGTATGTTGCGTAACATTACATTGCGTGTATTTTTGTTCCTTAATATCCATGTACAATATTATTTTGATATGCAACGGCAGGAAGTGGAACCCTGAAGAACTCCTGGCGCAACGTAGGGATGGACACAGGAATGGAAGACACTTGGAATTGAACGCCTGGAATTCTCGGTAGGACGAAATCGTGACCAAAATTCAATGCTACACTCTTGTAGGAACCATCTTGACTGTAAGAAGTTGGCTGCGCAGTTGTAACTGCAATGACTACAATTGCCAGGAGGATAAAGCACTTCATTGTGGTAATAATATCTTGTTTGACTAGAGGTTGTATAATATAAAGTATTGTGATGTGTGCACTGGGGCTCCCAGTCTCTCAATTACTAGTCGTTCTTATTTCCAGATATGTCAAATGAGTATCGAGGATAAATAGTACAAGTTTATTCTCAACTACATAATTACATTGATTATAGTCATCTTTCCCTTAGCGGAATACGTATACTAATATGATGAGATTTGATGCACATTTACAAGTAAAATCTAGAGAAATGAATGAAATTTATTCGTGTATGCACAAACTTTATATTTTGAATTAATGACTTTTATAATACATTGCGGAAGTCACGTCTGAATAAAACAATGACAACTTATAGAATATCCCACAGTAGCTTTACTTGATTTTCTTTTTCATGTCTATATAATTGCATTCATTGAATTAAAAATAATAAAATGCTGATCAATATCTCATTTGTAGTCTTGGAATCTCCGATATAGAACTGAGAGAATGCATTTTTTTTTTTATTCACTCGTAGTACCTATATACACTACTCGGGTATATGAAGTTATCAAGTAGAATTGTGAAGATATCCTGACTCATCGCTGTTTTATGTTAGCGAATTACGTAAATATATATGTTAAGATTTGATATAGCACAATCTGGAGAACTGAATGATTAGTGAATAATTACTCTTCATATGGACACGTGAATAAATGACATCATATAGTAACCACTTTAATATAATTATATAACTGAATAAAAATAACTGCTGACCAATATGTAATTTGTAGTCGTCCTTGGACTCTCCGATATAGAAATGAGAGAATGCATATATATATATTTTTTTCACTCGTAGTAACCACATACAATACTCCTCGGGTATGTAGAGTTATTAAATAGAATTGTGAAGACATCCTGACTCATCGCTGTTTATAACAGCGAATTACGTAAAGTACGGTAAGATTTGATATAGCAAAATCTGGAAAACTGAATGATTAGTGAGTAATTACTACGCATATGTGAATAAGGGACTTATCATACAGTGAGGGAGTCACGTTTGAGTGAAACCGTGACAAATTATATAATGTCTCACTGTAGCTTTACTTGATTTTCTTTAATCACTTCAATATTATTATATTAACTGAATAAAAAAACTGCTGATCAATATCTCATTTGCAGTCGTTCTGTAGTCTTAAACTCTCCGATATAGAGCTAAGAGAATGCATTTTTTTCTTTTATTCACTCGTAATACCTATATAAATACTTCTCGTATATGTAAAGTTCATAAGTAGAATTTTGAAGACATCCTGACTCATCGCTGTTTCATATTAGCGGATTACGTAAACGCGTATGGTAAGATTTGATATAGCAAAATTTAGACAACTGAATGATGTAATTACTCTTCATATGCACGTGAATAAATGACATCATATAGTAACCAAGATCGAGATATGAAATAAATTATATCCTATTATACAGTATTGTTATATTGATAAGGCAATTTATTTTATTTTCCTCATTCTCTGTAATACAATTAATGTAATTAATTTACCATATTGAATTTGTCTTTCTATAATCACAGTTAAAGCTTTTCGATATATGATTAAATGTATAAAGTATTTTTTTCTCTTTTATTAATTCTTAGTGGAATTCCTGACTCAACACTGTTACATGAAAAGGCCGCATAGGATCACATTAAAAATTATCTTATTCCAAAATGTTGACAATGAGATATTTATATTAAGGATGCCAAATGTATGTATATGTATATATATAAATATAAATATCTATGCATATATGTATATATATAATTGAATGTATATATGATTGAATGTATATATAATTGAATGTATATATAATTGAATGTATATATAATTGAATGTATATATAATTGAATGTATATATAATTGAATGTATATATAATTGAATGTATATATAATTGAATATGTATAATTGAATGCATATATAAGTGAATATGTATAATTGAATGTATGTATAATTGCATGTATATATATAATTACATTTATCTATGTATATGCATATATATAATTACATTTATGTATGTATATGCATATATATAATTACACTTATACCGTAACCATGTATGAGACATATGAAATAATAATTCATGTTCACTTTTACATAAAAATGAAAATAAAATAATAAAGTTGACTTGTTATCATAACACCTGCCTCCTTCCTCTTTCCTCTCCAAACGATGATAATAGAAACAAAAACGCTAAGGGTGTCGCCCCCTACTATTAATCTACCACTTCTTTCACTTTCACCACTTACCTTCCACTCCCCTCCTTTACTCACCATTTTCCTTTGTTGTTTCCTTGTTTACTAAAAGAACAGGAAAAACAAAAGATAATTCGATTTCAACGCTTTATTTTGACAATGTTGTGACGGCGTTTTAAGCTGTATTTGAGTAACATTACATTGTGTGTATTTTTGTTCCTTAATATCCATGTACAATATTTTTCGGATATGCAAGGGCAGGAAGTGGAACCTTGAAGAACTCCTGGCGCAGCGTAGGGATGGGCACAGGAATGGAAGACACTTGGAGTTGAACGCCTGGAATTCTCGGTAGGACGAAATCATGACCAAAATTCAATGCTACACTCTTGTAGGAACCATCTTGCCTGTAAGTTGGTTGTGCAGTTGTAATTGCAATTACTGCAACTGCCAGGAGGATAAAGCACTTCATTATGGTAATGATATCCTGCTTGACTAAGAGGTCGTATAACATATGGTATTGCTGGTATCGTACTCTGTGTACACTCGGGTTCCCAGTCTCTCAATTGCTAGTCGTTGATAGATTGCTGCCAATCGGGTTTTGTTTACATTTCCTTTTAGAAATTAATTCAAGATTATTTGAGGTAATAACACAGTTCTCTGTACGGAAAACAGCAAATTTTCATGAAGGGCCTATGAAATAAGACACTGACTCTCATTTTCGCCAGTAGCAGCAAAATTTTTTTTTCTACCGAACTGGTGACTGACTACTATTTGTGATGTTAGTATGAGGCGTCCATCGGTAAACTTTGGGCCAGCCTGCGAAGATGAGTGGTGTGTTGGAATCTGCTTACAGCCTAGAGCCTTAACCCTGTAGGCCTACCTAGCTCGTTTTTTATTTGTTTGTGCAATGTTCAACCTCCACCGCCACCACCTCCCTCTTCTGCTCTGCTGGCTTTCGCTGGGATTGGGAGGAGACACCCGGTATAATTCAGTGAGTTGTACAATCAATACATAACCTGACAAGGTATTTATTTATTTATTTATTTATTTATTATTATTATTATTATTATTATTTTTTTTTACCAAACTAGGACTTTAACCACAATTAGTCTTGCAACTATCTCACTTTATACAATCATGTATATTTAGATAACTTCCCCCTGTATACCAAATTGATGTATTATCAGTTACTGCACTCCAACTCCACTCCACGAGAGGCCAAATTTGCTTGTTGATCTGTCTGTCATATATGTGTATATTTATATGCATATATTCATGTATGTATATGTATATGGATATATGTATATATTTTATATATATAAATGTATTTATATTTATATTTGTACTTATTTATATTCATATGTATATTTATGTATTTTATATACATATATGTAAGTCTACATATGTATGTACATATACATTTAAATACACAGCCAGAAGAGGAAAAACACAAATTCATAATTCGAGTTCAAAGCTTTATTCTGACGATATTGTGACGGTTTATGCTATATGTAGTGTAACATTACATAGTGTGTATTTTTTGTTCCTTAATATCCACGTACAATATTTTTAGGATATGCAAGGGCAGGAAGTGGAACCCTGAAGAACTCCTGTCGCAACGTAGGGATGGGCACAGGAACGGAAGACACTTGAAGTTGAACGCCTGGAATTCTCGGCAGGACGAAATCATGACCAAAATTCAGTGCTACACTCTTGTAGGAACCATCTTGCCTGTAAGAAGTTGGCTGTGCAGTTGTAACTGCAATGACTGCAATTGCCAGGAGGATAAAGCACTTCATTGTCGTAATATCTTGTTTGACTAGAGGTTGTATAATATAAAGTATTGTGATGTGTGCACTCGGGCTCCCAGTCTCTCAATTGCTAGTCGTTTTTATATTCCAGATATGTCATGTGAAGGTACGAGGATGAATATGTAAATATGTTTATTCTCAACTACATAATTACATTGATTATAGACATCTTTCCCTTAGCACATTTTCCAAGTAAAATCCTGAGAACTGGATGAAATTTATTCTCGTGTGCACAAACTTTATACTTGTGAGTTAATAACTTTTATAATACAATGAGTGAGTCACGTTTGAATGAAACAATGTTATTGATTTTCTTTAATCACGCTTTATTTGATTTTTTTAATCACTTCAATATTATTATATAAACTGAATAAAAATTAAAAACTGCTGATCAATATCTCATTTGCAGTCGTTCTGTAGCCTTGGATTCTCCGATATAGAACTGAGAGAATGCATTTTTTCTTTTATTCACTCGTAGTAGCTATATACAATACTTCTCGGGTATGTAATGTTATTAAGAAGAATTTTGAAGACACTCAGCGCTTTTTCATATTAGCGAATTACGTAAACACGTATGGTAAGGTTTGATATAGCAAAATCTGAGAACTGAATGATTAGTGTTTAATTACCTAGGACTTTAACAGCAATTAGTCTTACAACTATCTCACTTTATACAATCATGTATATTTAGGTAACTTCTCCCTATATACCAAATTGATGTGTTATCAGTTATTACACTCCAACTATGGCCACGAGGGGCTAAATTTGCTTGAAAATTTGCTTACAGAACAATTGGATATTTTTATTTTTGAGCTCCTCAGAAATATTTTGTACTTTGATTTAAAGATGTTAATGTAGTTTTACAATAAACACTGTTGATTTCTTACGATTTTTATTCTTTTTTTATACTTTACAAAGGAATAATTTGTTTGGTGAGAAATGCTACTTAAAAGGATGTAGGGAAGCATGGTGGATTATGCCGGAGTGGAAACTGCTCCGGGCCAATGTTGGGTATAGCTCGGACGAAAATTGTATGCAGAATTAACCAGAGTCGACATGTTGCGGGATGAACCGAGTACAACCGATGAGGCAAGACGACCCC
>NC_051398.1:14079485-14112515 GCF_015228065.2 Penaeus monodon | reverse complement strand
ATAGTGCATACTATAATAATAAAAACTAACACACACAACACACATATATATATATATTATATAAATATATTATATTATATATATATATATATATATATATATTTATATATGTGTGTGTGTGTGTGTGTGTTGTGTGTGTGTGTGTGTGTGTGTATGTGTGTGTGTGTGTGTATGTGTGCGTGTGTGTGTGTGTTTGTATATATTTATATATACATACCCAGCTATCCAGGTTTTGGTCTGGCAGACTCCGGCCTAGTTGGGCCAGGGCTGGTCCGATATTTGAATGGACGGATGGCTTTTGGCAAAATGTGCCGAGTTTGCGTAATTGGTCCGAAGTTGGAGCTATAGATAATGCAGAATAATCCTATCTGAGTGGGATTTCACCGCACATAGATTTTTCCGTTGAACTTCCTGCAATTTACTCTACCATGCCAAGTCACCTAGGGGCTTGATAAAGAACAACTGGTGCGCACGCGCATTCCATACTGCTGCCAAACGGGTTTTGTTTACATTTCCTTTAGAAATTAATTCAAGATTATTTGAGTTATCAACACAGTTCTCTGTACAGAAATCAGTAAATTTTCATGAAAGGTCTATGAAATAAGACACTGACTTTCATTTGAGCTGACATTTTCGCCAGTAGCGGCAGAAAAAATATATTTATTCTCCCGAACTGGTGACTGACTACTACGGTCACGGTGCAATGATCAAAAGTGCAGTTGTGCAATGCATGAGGCATTCGCACAGTCAACAGTGTGTGCAGGCTATTTGTGATGTTAGTAGGAGGCGTCCATCGTAAACTTTGGGCCAGCCTGGGAAGATGAGTGGGTGTGTTGGAATCTGCCTACAGCCTAGAGCCGTAACCCTGTAGGCCTACCTAGCTCGTTCTGTACTGAGCCCTTTTTTATTTGTTTGTACAATGTTCAACTTCCACCGCCACCATCTCCCTCTTCTGCTCTGCTGGCTCTCGCTGGGCTTGGGAGGGGACACCGGTATAATTCAATGAGTTGTACTATCAATAGGTATTTATTTATTTATTATTTTTAACCAGACTAGGACTTTAACCACAATTAGTCTTGCAACTATCTCACTTTATACAATCATGTATATTTAGATAACTTCCCCTGTATACCAAATGATGTATTATCAGTTACTGCACTCCAACTCCACTCCACGAGAGGCCAAATTTGCTTGTTGATCTGTCCTGTCATATATGTGTATATTTTATATGCAATATTCATGTATGTATATGTTATATGGATATATGTATGCATATATGTATATATTATATATATATTAAATGTATTTATATTTATATTTGTACTATTTATATTCATATGTATATTTATGTATTTTATATACATATATGTATGTACATATACATTTAAATACATACCAGAAGGGGAAAAACACAATTCATAATTCGAGTTCAAGCTTTTTTATGACGATATCGTGACGGTTTATGCTATATGTAGTGTAACATTACTAGTGTGTATTTTTTGTTCTTAATACCCCGTACAATATTTTTAGGATATGAAATTGCAGGAAGTGGAACCCTGAAGAACTCCTGTCGCAAGTAGGGATGGGCAAAGGAACGGAAGACACTTGAAGTTGAACGCCTGGAATTTTCGCAGGACGAATCATGACCAAAATTCAGTGCTACACTTTTGTAGGAACCATCTTGCCTGTAAGAAGTTGCTGTGCAGTTGTAACTGGCAAATGACTGCAATTGCCAGGAGGATAAAACACTTCATTGTCGTAATATCTTGTTTGACTAGGGGTTGTAAATATAAAGTATTGTGATGTGTGCACTCGGGCTCCCAGTCTCTTGGCTAGTCGTTTTATATTCCAGATATTCATGTGAAGGAACGAGGATAAATATGTAAATATGTTTTATTCTCATCTACATAATAACATTGATTATAGACATCTTTCCCTTAGCGAAATACGTATACAAATATGAAAAAATTTGATGCACTTTTTCCCAAGTAAAATCCTGAGAACTGGATGAAATTTATTCTCGTGTGCACAAACTTTACACTTGTGAGTTAATAACTTTTATAATACAATGAGCGAGTCACGTTTGAATGAAACAATGACAAATTATATAATATCTCACTGCAGCTTTATTTGATTTTCTTTAATCACTTCAATATTATTTATTAACTGAATAAAATTAAAAACTGCTGATCAAAATCTCATTGCAGTCGTTCTGTAGTCTTGCATTCCGATATAGAACTGAGAGGAATGCATTTTTTTTTTATTCACTCGTAGTAGCATATACAATACTTCTCGGTATGTAATGTTATTAAGTAGAATTTTGAAGACATCCTGACTCACCGCTGTTTCATATTTGCGAATTACGTAAACACGTATTGTAAGGTTTGATATAGCAAAATCTGAGAACTGAATGATTAGTGTGTAATTAACAGGACTTTAACAGCAAATAGTCTTACAACTATCTTTTTTAAAAACATTATATTTAGGTAACTTCTCCTTATCCAAATTGATGTGTTATCAGTTACTGACCCAATATGGCCAAAGGGGCTAAATTTGCTTGAAAATTTGCTTACAAAACAATTGGATTTTTTTATTTTTAGCTCCTCGAATATTTTGTACTTTGATTTAAAAATGTTAATTTTTAGTTTTACAAAAAAACCTTTTGATTTCTTATGTTTTTTTTTTTTAAACTTTCAAAGAAAAATTATTTGGTGAAAATGTACTTAAAAAGGATGTAGGGAAGCATGGGGTTTATGCCAGAGGGAAAACTGCTGGGGCCCAATGTTGGTAAAGTTGGACAAAAATTTGATCCGATCTAACCAGAGTCTGACTTGTTTGCCGGGATTTGGCCCGGGATCAACCATTGCAAGACGCTCCGGGCCAGCAGAGGCTAACTTCGGCCCGGAGTCAGCCGATTTGGACAGAGTTTGTTTTGGGTGGACCTGTACAGGTTGGGGTTTTCCCCGGGCTGGCCCAAATAAGGTCCAGGTGGGGTGTTGGGGCTGGGTATTTATGATATATATACATATTTATATGAAAATTTATTTTATTATATGTGCGCATATATATGATATGCACATGTTATGCAATTAATATAGTATGCACATTTATGCTATATATATTTTATATATTAATATGATATGCACATTTAGCATATATAATATTTATAGCACATGTATATGCTATATATTATATATTATATATATATATATAACATAATTTTATTATATATATATAATTTTATAATATATATATATATATATTATTTAATGATATGCCAGTATATGATTATATAGATATATGTAAATATAAAAAAATATATATATAATAATTATATATATATATATATATATAAATATAACATGATGTTTAGTATACATACACACAACATTTGGGTATATGGGTACATACACACGTACATTATATTATCTATAAAATATATATATCATTACACGGCATATATTATATATATATACACCGCATATATAATATTTAAAATACATATAATTCATATACAAAATATGGTATAGTATGCATAATTAAGTAAGTTTGTTATATATATTATATTTTTAAATTATGTAATTTATAACTTTTATATTATATAATGTAATATATACATTTTTAAAAATTGTATATATATATACAATGTAATGTTTAATATATTTATATATATATATGTGTTAATTAAATACACACATTTTACGTGCAAATATATATTATATATTAATATTTATATATAGATATAAAATGTTTTTATTTATATTCATTTTTATTTATAGTTAATTTTAAATTATATGTTATTTTTTATTTTTTTTATACATAATTTTTGATATAAAAAATTTTTAAAAACAAAAAGAAGAGGAAAACACTAATTTTAAAATTTGAGGTCAACTATATTTTACGATATTGTGCGTTTTTCTATAGTAATAAAATTTTCATAGTTTATTTTTTGTTCCCTTAAAATCCCCTAAAAAATTTTTAGGTACCAAGGGTGGAAGGGAACCCTGAAGAACTCCTGGCGCAACGTAGGATGGGCACAGGAATGGAAGACACTTGGAGTTGAACGCCTGGAATTCTCGGTAGGACGAAATCGTGACCAAAATTCAATGCTACACTCTTGTAGGAACCATCTTGCCTGTAAGAAGTTGGTTTGCGCAGTTGTAACTGCAATGACTACAATTGCAAGGAGGATAAAGCACTTCATTGTGGTAAGAATATCTCGTTTGAGCAGAGGTTGTATAATATAAAGTATTGTGATGTGTGCACTCGAGCTCCCGTCTCTCAATTGCTAGTCGTTCTTATATTCCAGATATGTCAAATGAAGTATCGAGGATAAATATGTACAAGTTTATTCTCAACTACATAATTACATTGATTATAGACATCTTTCCCTTAGCGGAATACGTATACAAATAGGGTGAATTTGATGCACTTTTACCAAAGTAAAATCTAGAGAACTGAATGAAATGTATTCGTGTATGCACAATCTTTACACTTGTGAGTTAATGACTTATAATACCTTGCGGAAGTTACGTCTGAATGAAACAATGACAACTTATAGAATATCCCACAGTAGCTTTACTTGATTTTCTTGTTTCATGTCTATATAATTACATTCTTTGAATTAAAAATAATAAATGCTGATCAATATCTCATTTGCAGTCGTTTTGTAGTCTTGGACTCTCCGATATAGAACTGAGAGAATACATTTTTTTTTTTTTATCACTCGTAGTACCTATATACACTACTTCTCGGGTATGTGAAGTTAAGTATAATTGTGAAGACATCCTGATCATCGTTGTTTTATGTTAGCGAATTGCGTAAATATGTATGGTAAGATTTGATATAGCACAATCTGGAGAACTGAATGATTAGTGAATAATTACTCTTCATGTGCATACGTGAATAAATGACTGATCATATAGTAACCAAAAGTGAGATATGAAATAAATCATATGCAGTTATACAGATTATATTGATATGGTAGTTTTATTTTCTTTTCCTCATTCTCTGTAATACAATTTAAAGTAATTAATTCATTAAACAAAAGATGGATAGAAATTGCTGATCAATACCATATTGAATTCGTTTTTCTATAATCGCAGTTAAAGCTTTTCGATATATTATTAAATGTATAAAGTATTTTTTCTCTTTTATTCATTCTTAGTGTCCATATACAATATTTCGCGTAAAACCAACACTGTTATCTGAAAGGGCGGATAGGATCACATTAAAAATGATCTTATTCCAAAATGTTGACAATGAATATTTATATTAATGATGTATATATATAAATAAATATATATCTATGCATATATGTATATATATAATTCAATGTATGTATATGCATATATATAATTACACCATATCATACCGTAACAGTGTGAGGCAGATATGAAATAATAATAATTCATGTTCACTTTTTCATAAAGTTGACTTGTTATCATAACCCCTGCCTCCTTCCTCTTTCCTCTCCAAACGATGATAAAAGAAACAAAATGCTAAGGGTGTCGCCCCCTACTATTAATCTACCACTTCTTTCACTTTCACCACTTACTTCCCCTCCCGCCTTTTTTCACCACTTACTTTGTTGTTTCCTTTTTTACTAATAGAACAGGAAAATAGATAATTTGATTTCAACGCTTTATTTTGACAATGTTGTGACGGCGTTTTAAGCTGTATGTTGCGTAACAATTACATTGCGTGTATTTGTTCCTTAATATCCATGTACAATATTATTTTGATATGCAACGGCAGGAAGGGGAAACCCTGAAGAACTCCGGGCGCAAGTAGGGAGGGACACGGGAAGGGAAGACACTTGGAATTGAACGCCTGGAATTCTGGGTAGGACAAAATCGTGACCAAAATTCAATGCTACACTCTTGTAGGAACCATTTTGACTGTAAGAAGTTGGCTGCGCAGTTTAACTGCAATGACTACAATTGCCAGGAGGATAAAGCACTTCATTGGGTAATAATATCTTGTTTGACTAGAGGTTGTATAATATAAAGTATTGTGATGTGTGACTCGGGCTCCCAGTCTCTCAATTACTAGTCGTTCTTATTTTCCGGGATATGTCAAATGAAGTATCGAGGATAAATATACAAGTTTATTCTCAACTACATAATTACTTTGATTATAGTCATCTTTCCCTTAGGGGAATACGTATACTAATATGATGAGATTTGATGCCATTTACCAAGAAAAATCTAGAGAACTGAATGAAATTTATTCGTGTATGCACAAACTTTTTTATTTTAAATTTAAATGCTTTTATAAACATTGGGGAAAGTCACGTCTGAATAAACAATGACAACTTATAGAATATCCCACAGTAGCTTTACTGATTTCTTTTTCATGTCTATATAATTGCATTCATGAATTAAAAATAATAAAATGCTGATCATATCTCATTTGTAGTCTTGGAATCTCCGATATAGAACTGAGAGAAGCATTTTTTCTTTTATTCACTCGTAGTACCTATATACACTACTCGGGTATATGAAGTTATCAAGTAGAATTGTGAAGACATCCTGACTCATCGCTGTTTTATGTTAGCGAATTACGTAAATACATATGTTAAGATTTGATATAGCACAATCTGGAGAACTGAATGATTAGTGAAAAATTACTCTTCATATGGACACGTGAATAATGACATCATATAGTAACCACTTTAATATAATTATATTAACTGAATAAAAAATAACTGCTGACCAATATGAAATTTTTAGTCGTCCTTGGACTCTCCGATATAGAAATGAGAGAATGCATATAATATATTTTTTTCACTCGTAGTAAACCCAAAACAATACTCCTCGGGTATGTAGAGTTATTAAATAGAATTGTGAAAACATCCTGACTCATCGCTGTTTATAACAGCGAATTACGTAAAGTCGGTAAGATTTGATATAGCAAAATCTGGAAAACTGAATGATTAGTGAGTAATTACTACGCATATGTGAATAAGGGGCTTATCCTACAGTGAGGGGGGTCACTTTGAGTGAAACCGTGACAAATTATATAAGTCTCACTGTAGCTTTACTTGATTTTCTTAATCACTTCAATATTTTTATATTAACTGAATAAAAAAACTGCTGATCAATATCTCATTGCAGTCGTTCTGTAGTCTTAAACTCTCCGATATAGAGCTAAGAGAATGCATTTTTTTCTTTTATTCACTCGTAATACCTATATAAATACTTCTCGTATATGTAAAGTTCATAAGTAGAATTTTGAAGACATCCTGACTCATCGCTGTTTCATATTAGCGGATTACGTAAACGCGTATGGTAAGATTTGATATAGCAAAATTTAGACAATGAATGATGTAATTACTCTTCATATGCACGTGAATAAATGACATATATAGAAACCAAGATCGAGATATGAAATAAATTATATCCTATTATACAGTATTGTTATATTGATAAGGCAATTTTATTTATTTTCCTCATTCTCTGTAATACAATTAATGTAATTAATTTACCATATTGAATTTGTCTTTCTATAATCACAGTTAAAGCTTTCGATATATGATTAAATGTATAAAGTATTTTTTCTCTTTTATTCATTCTTAGTGGAATTCCTGACTCACACTGTTACATGAAAAGGCCGCATAGGATCACATTAAAATTATCTTATCCAAAATGTTGACATGAGATATTTATATTAAAGGGTGCCAAATGTATGTATATGTATATATAAATATAAATATCTATGCATATATGTATATATATAATTGAATGTATTATAATTGAATGTATATATAATTGAATGTATATATAATTAAATGTATATATAATTGAATGTATATATAATTGAATGTATATATAATTGAATATTTTAAATTGAATGCATATATAAGTGGATATGTATAATTGAATGTATGTATAATTGCATGTATATATATAATTACATTTATCTATGTTATGCATATATATAATACATTTATGTATTATATGCATATATTAATTACACTTATACCGTACCATGTATGAGACATATGAAATAAAAATTCATGTTCACTTTTACATAAAAATGAAAAAAAAATATAAAGTTGACTTTTATCATAACACCTCCTCCTTCCTTTTTTCCTCTCCAAACGATGATAATAAAACAAAAACGCTAAGGGTGTCGCCCCCTACTATTAATCTACCCCTTCTTTCACTTTCACCACTTACCTTGCCACTCCCCTCCTTTACTCACCATTTTCCTTTGTTTTTTCCTTGTTTACTAATAGAACAGGAAAAACAAAAGATAATTCGATTTCAACGCTTTATTTTGACAATGTTGTGACGGCGTTTTAAGCTGTATGTTGAGTAACATTACATTGCGTGTATTTTTGTTCCTTAATATCCATGTACAATATTTTTCGGATAAGCAAGGCAGGAAGGGGAAACTTAAAGAACTCCTGGCGCAGCGTAGGGATGGGCACAGGAATAGAGACATTTGGGAGTTGAACGCCTGGAATTCTGGGTAGGACGAAATCATGCCCAAAATTCAATGCTACACTCTTGTAGGAACCATCTTGCCTGTAGGAATTTGGGGTTGTGCAGTTGTAACTGCAATGACTGCAACTGCCAGGAGGATAATGCACTCATTGTGGTAAAATGATACCCTGCTTGACTAGGGGTCGTAAAACATAGGGTATTGTGGTATCGTACTCTGTGTACACTCGGTTCCCAGTCTCTCAATTGCTAGTCGTTGATAGATTGCTGCCAATCGGGTTTTGTTACATTTCCTTTTAGAAAATTTAATTTAAGATTATTTGAGGTAATAACACAGTTCTCTGTACGGAAAACAGCAAATTTTCATGAAGGGCCTATGAAATAAACACTGACTCTCATTTTCGCCAGTAGCAGCAAATTTTTTTTCTACCGAACTGGTGACTGACTACTATTTGTGATTTAGTAGGGGGCGTCCATCGGTAAAAATTTGGGCCAGCCTGCGAGATGGGGTGGTGTTTGGAATCTGCTTACAGCCTAGAGCCTTAACCCTGTAGCCTACCTAGCTCGTTTTTTTATTTGTTGTGCAATGTTCAACCTCCACCGCCACCACCCCCCTCTTCTGCTCTGCTGGCTTTCGCTGGGATTGGGAGAGACACCCGGTATAATTCAGTGAGTTGTACAATCAATACATAACTTGACAATGTATTTATTTATTTATTTATTTATTATTATTATTATTATTATTAATTTTTTTTTTAACCAAACTAGGACTTTAACCACAATAAGTCTTGTAACTATCTCACTTTATACAATCATGTATATTTAGGTAACTTCCCCTGTATACCAAATTGATGTATTATCAGTTACTGCACTCCAACTCCACTCCACGAGAAGCCAAATTTGATTGTTGATCTGTCTGTCTTATATGTGTATATTTATATGCATATATTCATGTATGTATATGTATATGGATATAAATGTATTTATATTTATATTTGTACTTATTTATATTCATATGTATATTTATGTATTTTATTTTATATGTAAGTCTACATATGTATGTACATATACATTTAAATACACAGCCAGAAGAGGAAAAACACAAATTCATAATCGAGTTCAAAGCTTTATTCTGACGATATTGTGACGGTTTATGCTATATGTAGTGTAACATTACATAGTGAATTGTTCAGAGCAGGACTGTCTGAGGCAACACTTTTGCCTCCATGCTCTGGGCTTCAGCAAAGACCAATAAAACCTTACCCATATCAACTTGGTAAGACAACCTACAGCCTATTTAATGATAAATTGCCAGGGAAATGCAAACTATACATTACTAAAATATGCATGGTGATTTATTTGCCCTTTCTGGAGTGCAAATTGCAGATACTACACCATTGCTATAACATCAATTTAGTAGACTTTAATAAGTCATTGTGGCCTTCGATTTCCTTTCAGCAAATTATCTAATATACCAAATAATTGGTGATTATCTACAAATGCCACATGTTGCACATACTGACATGTTTGATGCCAGTAGATTTAGCCCTCAGAAACCAACCATAAAATGCTATTGCCAGTAATAATTACTGTGATATTGCCATGGTCTCTATGAGTTCAGGTAAACAGGTAACAAACCTTCACAATATACCACATATTTTGAGAGGATAGACTATATATCTATGTTGTTCATTGGTATCGATTTCATCAGTATCAGAATGCACACCAAATTACCTAATTTAGATTACTAATAGTGTTATTTCATGCGTTCTGTATGGCCATTACCTTTGTCATTTTTGTTTTTTCTTTTTTTTTGTTATTACCTGTTTTTTTCCTCGTCTCTCAAGCAACCCCAACCCTAGCCCATTAACCCTTTACATTTCAACAGAATCACCGTAAGTAAATAAGTTTCTTCAGTGTGTGGTAATCACGGAATCATGTGATTTTAGATTTAATTCTATAAGTTTTTTAATACCTTACGAAAATAAGTGGTGGGGCAGGACCTCCCTTAATTTAAAATTTGATTTTTTGACTAGTTCTAAGTCTGAATTCACTAATAGCCGAAGAAATGAGTTCAATACTTTGTCGTCAGCTCCAAGTCTTATCCTGTAGTACCATGCATGTTCTAATTAAAATTCCCAAGGAATTTAAGGAATTTTAATTAATATATTAATATATATATATATATATATATATAATATATATATATATTATATATATATATATATATAATGTGTGTGTGTGGTGTGTGTGGGGTGTGTATCATGTATGTGTGTATACATATATATATACATACATTATAATGTATATTTTTATATATATATTATATATATTATATATATATATTATAATATATATATATATATATTATCTGTGTATTTATGTGTATATTTTGTATGTATTTTTTGGTATGTATTTATATTTATATATTTTTATCTTTATCTATATGTATATTTATATGTATGTATGTATATATACTTAACTTTATGGGTTTATATTTGTATGCATTTATATGTATATATGTATATTTGATGGATTTATATGTATATATAAGTATACTAAATATATATATTTATATGTATATATATGTATATATGAATATATATTTATATGTATATATATGTATATTCAATGTATAAATGTGCATATTTATCGCACATATGCATATGTATATATGTATATACAAATAAGTATGCATATGCATATATTTTATATACATGATATGTATATTTTACATATATGTTATTTTATATATATTGATATCTATATTTATTTTTGCATTATTTGTTATTGTATATGTATATACATATATGTATATAAATTTGTATTTATATTTGTATTTTTTATATGTATATTTATATGATCACTTATATACAGTATGTACGGCTATATATATGTATATATTCTATATGTATGTATGTATACATTTAAATACACAACCAGAAGAGGAATAACAAAAAAAAATCATAATTTGAGTTAAAAAACTTTATTCTGACGATATTGTGACGTTTTATTGTGTGTATTTTTTGTTCCTTAATATCCACGTACAATATTTTCGGATATGCCGAAAATATTGTACGGATATTCCCTGTTCTACTAATAGAACAGGGAAAACTAAAGATAATTCGATTTCAACGCTTTATTTTGACAATGTTGTGACGGCGTTTTAAGCTGTATGTTGCGTAACATTACATTGGTGTATTTTTGTTCCTTATATCCATGTACAATATTTTTCGGGTATGCAAGGCCAGGGAAATGGAACCCTGAAGAACTCCTGTCGCAACGTAGGGATGGGGACAGGAATGGGAAGACACTTGGAGTTGAACGCCTGGAATTCTCGGTAGGACGAAATCGTGACCAAAAATTCAATGCTCACTCTTGTAGGAACCATCTTGCCTGTAAGACGTTGGTTGTGCAGTTGTAACTGCAATGACTGCAATTGCCAGAAGGATAAAGCACTTCATTGTCGTAATATCTTGTTTGACTTGCTTGCTTGCTTGAGATTTGCGAGTTCTGGCTTCGCCCGGGCTTTCACTTATGGCCCGGCCTTGTTTGACTAAGGTTGTATAATATAAAGTATTGTGATGTCGTACTGGGGCTCCCAGTCTCTCAATTGCTAGTCATGGGAAGGGACTAGGATAAATATGTACAAGTTTATTCTCAACTACATATTACATTCTCCGATATAGAACTGAGAAAATTTGCATTTTTTTTTTTTATTCACTCGTATTAGCTATATACAATACTTCTCAGGTATGTAATTTTTATTAACAAAATTTTTGAAGACTCCTGACTCACCGCTGTTTCATATTAGCGAATTACGAAAACACGTATGGTAAGGTTTGATATAGAAAAATCTGGAAAACTGAATGATTAGTGTGAAATTTAACTAGGACTTTAACAGCAATTAGTCCTTACAACTATCTCACTTTACAATCATGTATATTTAGGAAACTTCTCCCTGTATACCAAATTGATGTGTTATCATTTTATTACACCCCAAACTATGGCCACGAGGGGCTAAATTTGCTTGAAATTTGCTTACAGAACAATTGGATATTTTTATTTTTGAGCTCCTCAAAAAATATTTTGTACTTTGATTTAAAGATGTTAATGTAGTTTTACAATAAACACTGTTGATTTCTTACGATTTTATTTTTTCATACTTTACAAAGGGAAAAATTAGTTTGGTGAGAAATGCTACTTAAAAGGATGTAGGGAAGCATGGTGGGATTATGCCGGAGTGGAAACTGCTCCGGGCCAATTTGGGTATAGTTCGGACGAAATTGTATGCCAGAAAACTAACCAGAGTCTGACATTGTTTGCCGGGAGTGGACCGGAGTACAACCGATGAGCAAGACGACCCCGGGGCCCGCGGAGGCTAACTTCGGACCGAGTCAGCCAGAGTTGGGACGAGTTGTTTCTGGAGTTGGACCTGTACGGATTAGGAGTTTGCCGGGGCTGGCCCCAAAAAAAGTCCAGAGTGGTGTTGGGGGCTGGGTATTTATGCATATATATATACATATATTTATATGAATGTATATATTATATATATATGTGCGTATATATAGGATATGCACACACACACCACACACACCACACACACACACACACAACACACACACACACACCACACACACATATATATATATATATATATATACATATATATATAGATATATGAATATATAGTATATAATAGGCATAATATAATATTAATATATATATAGTAATAATAAGCATATATATTATATTATATATATATATATATGAATATATATATTTATATATTTTAAATTTATATATATATTATATTTTATACATATATCTAGATATATGAATAGTTTATATTTGCATAATATAGAATAAAAATTTATTATTATAAATTATAAAATTTTATATATATAAATATATAATATATATATATTGTACACACACACACACAAACAAATGATATAAAAATATAATAAACAATATTTATATATAATATACGTAGTATAGGGATACAACATAACATTTTTATATGAAACATACCACTACATGATATATATCTGTATCAATATTACACACGCGCAATATTAAATATATATATATATATATATATATATTAATATAATTATGTATTAAAATTATACTATCATATATATAAAACTATAATATATATATATATATACATTTTTGTGAAAAGATGTATATTACACACACACCATTATTTTTTTGGGTATACGCACATACACACACAACACACAAACCACACACACACACACACCAAAATATATATATATTATATTATATTATATTAATAATATATATAAAATTATATTGTTAATATATATTTATATATAGTGTGTGTGATAGAAACCACATATAGTGTCCATATAATGTATATATATACTTTTTTGTTGTTATTTAATTTATTTTTTATATGCTTTAAATGTATATATGTGATTTGTATATTTACATGAAATTAGTAATTTTATATGATTTTAAAAAATGCATTTTTTGTAAAATTTTTAAAGAATTTATATTTTAAGTATTATTTAAATGTATATTTTATGCATATATATGCATATTCTATGTACATATTGTATATTATTTCATTATAAGTATTTTGGTATTTTATGCTATATTTATGTTGTATATGTAACATATATTATGAAATTATGTATATATTTAATATATTTTAATAAAAAAATGTTTTTAAAATTTATTTTTGTATTTTTATATGTATATTTATTTTCATTGATAAAAGTTTTTTTATACTTGTTTTTCTAAATGTAGTATATTTTTTAAAACACCCCCCAAAGGGGAAAAACACAAATTCTTATTCAGTTAAAAAGTTTTATTCTGACGATATTGGGGGTTTTATGCTATATTAGAGAAACATTACTAGGTTATTTTTTGTTCCTTAATATCCAGTACAATATTTTTCGGATATGCAAGGGCAGAAGTGGAACCCTGAAGAACTCCTGTCGCAACGTAGGGATGGGCACAGGAATGGAAGACACTTGGAGTTGAACGCCTGGAATTCTCGCAAGACGAAATCATGGCCAAAATTCAATGCTACACTCTTGTAGGAACCATCTTGCCTGTAAGACGTTGGTTGTGCAGTTGTAACTGCAATGACTGCAATTGCCAGGAGGATAAAGCACTTCATTGTCGTAATATCTTGTTTGACTAGAGGTTGTATAATATAAAGTATTGTGACGTGTGCACTCGGGCTCCCAGTCTCTCAATTGCTAGTCGTTCTTATATTCCAGATATGTCAAGTGAAGGGACGAGGATAAATATGTACAAGTTTATTCTCATCTACATAATTACATTGATAATAGACATCTTTCCCTTAGCGAAATACGTATACAAGTATGGTAAGATTTGATGCACATTTTCCAAGTAGAATCTGCAGAACTGAATGAAATTTATTCTCGTGTAGACAAACTTTACACATGTGAATTAATGACTTTTATAATGTAATGAGTGAGTCACGTGTTAATAAAACAATAACATTATATATCTCACTATAGCTTACTTATTTTCCCTTATCACTTAAATATAATTATGTTAACTGAATAAAAATAAAAACTGTGACCAATATGTAATTTGTAGTCGTTCTTGGACCTCCGATATACAAATGAGAGAATGCATATATATATATTTTTTTTCACTCGTAGTAACCATATACAATATTTCTCGGGTATAAAGAGTTATCAAATAGAATTGTGAAGACATCCTGACTCATCGCTGTTATAACAGCGAATTACGTAAACTTATGGTAAGATTTGATTAGTAAAATCTGGAAAACTGAATGATTAGTGAGTAATTACTCTTCATACGCCATGTGAATAAAGACTTATCATACAGTGAGGAGTCACGATTGAGTGAAACCGTGATAAATTATATAATGTCTCACTGTAGCTTTACTTGATTTTCTTTAATCACTCCAATATTATTATATTAAGTGAATAAAACTAAAAACCTGCTGATCAATATCTCATTTGCAGTCGTTCTGTAGTCTTGGACTCTCCGATATAGAGCTGAGAGAATGCGTTTTTTCTTTTATTCACTCGTAATACCTATATAAATACTTCTCGTATATGTAAAGTTCATAAGTAGAATTTTGAAGACATCCTGACTCATCGCTGTTTCATATTAGCGGATTACGTAAACGCGTATGGTAAGATTTGATATAGCAAAATCTAGAGAACTGAATGATGTAATTACTCTTCATATGCACGCGTGAATAAATGACATCATATAGTAACCAAGAGCGAGATATGAAATAAATTATATCCTGTTATACAGTATTGTTATATTGATAAGGCAATTTTCTTTTCTTTTCCTCATTCTCTGTAAAAATACAATTAATGTAATTAATTCATTAAACGAAGACGGATAGAAAATTGCTGATCAATACCATATTGAATTTGTCTTTCTATAATCACAGTTAAAGCTTTTCGATATATGATTAAATGTATAAAGTATTTTTTTCTCTTTTATTCATTCTTAGTGGAATTCCTGACTCAACGCTGTTATATGAAAAGGCCGCATAGGATCACATTAAAAATTATCTTATTCCAAAATGTTGACAATGAGATATTTATATTAAGGATGCCAAATGTATATGTATATATATAGATATACATATCTATGCATATATGTATATATATATATAATTAATTATGTATGTATATGCAATATATAATTACATTTATGTATGTATATGCATATATATAATTACATTTATGTATGTATATGCATATATATAATTAGATTTAGTATGTATATGCATATATATAATTACACTTATCATACCGTAACCATGTTGAGACATATGAAATAATAATTTCATGTTCACTTTTGCATAAAAATAAAAATAAAAATAATAAAGTTGACTTGTTATCATAACACCTGCCTCTCCAAACGATGATAATAGAAACAAAACGCTAAGGGTGTAGCACCCTACTATTAATCTACCACTTCTTTCACTTTCACCACTTCCCTTCCCACTCCCCGCCTTTATTCACCACTTTACTTTGTTGTTTCCTTGTTTACTAATAGAACAGGAAAAACAAAAGATAATTTGATTTCAGCGCTTTACTTTGACAATGTTGTGACGGCGTTTTAAGCTGCATGTTGAAAAACATTACTTTGCGTGTTTTTTTGTTCCTTAAAAACCAGGTAAAAATTTTTTTTCGATAAGAAAGGGCGGGAAAAGTGGAACCTTGAAGAATCCTGGCGCAACGTGGGGTTTGGGAAACAGGAATGGAAGACATTTGGGGTTGAACCCCTGGTTTTCCCCGGTGGGAGAAACCCAATGGCCAAAATTTTCAAGCTACACTCTTGTGGGAACCATCTTCCCTTTTAAGGGAAGGGGTTTGTGCATTTTAACTGCAATACTGCAACGGCCAGGGGATAATGATTCATTGTGGTAAATGATTTTCCGCGGACTTGCTGTTTGTTTGAGTTTTGGGGAATTTCCCTGGTTCCCCCCGGGCCTTTCACTATGGCATCCTGTTTGGCAAAAGGTCGAAAATTAAAAGGTTTTCGGGTATCTACTCTGTTGCACTGGGGGTTCCCAGTCTCTAAATTTGCTGTCGTTCTTATTTTCCAATTTTCAAGAGAACGTTTTTTTCCTATTTTGTTTAATGCAACTACCGAAAATTAAATTACAAAAATTAAGTGAAGAAATTAGAGATTGTTGTTTAGTAAAAATTTTTACTAATTTTTTTTTATACATATCCATTTTTTTAGGCTTTTCGAAATATATTTTTTTTTAAAGCCATATTTCCACACTTTCCATTTTCTGGGGATATAAAAAAAAGGGAGTGAACTCGGGAAGCCCAGGGTTTTTGTCACATGTTTTAAAAAATTTTTTATTCCATAATGTAATTTACCAAAAAATAAGACTTAGATTTTTACAAGCTCTTTTTTTAAAGAACAGCAATCCTTATTTCCCCCAATTGGGAAAAAGGGAAAAGAGCAAGTTTCCCTAGACCATAAATTTTATTTTGGGTAAAAATTTCCCGCTTAAAACTAAAGTTTTCCGAAAAAAGGCTCTGTATCTCAAAATTAGACCCCCAAATCTTGCTCAAAACAACGCCAAACCGGCATTTTTTCCCCTTTAAACGCACGTTTTGATCAGCTATGTGATTCATTAAAAAAATCTGCCAAAATTCCCCTGCCGGGGTTAAATTTAAAGAAAGGGTCTAGTCATCCAGTTTTGGGTAAAGATTGGGGTTTTTACATTAAAAATAATCGAGGTGAAATTCGGGGAAAAACCAAATTCTATAAAACCGAATTTAAATTAATTTTTGGGAAAAAATAACATGGAAAAATTTTCCTAGGGCATTTTCGTTTAATGAAAAAATTACTTTATTTTCCCATACAGAGAAAAAAGGAAAATAGAAAAGCTAAAAACTGTAAAATTTGGGAAATAAAATTAAAATTTTCATATTTCCCTTACAACTGGTGAAAGCCCTGTTTTAAGGGTAAGGGCAGGAGGGAGAAGACAGGGCGTAAAGGACCCTAGAACCGAGTTTTTGCGTCCTGGGTTCTTGAGTTCTTAATTAACTGACTTTAAAAAAGACACGGGGGTTAAGGAAAATATATATAATTCCTTGTATTTATTTAAAATTTTCCTTGTATATTAATTCCTTGTTATTATATAAAATTCCTTTTATATTATATAAAATTTCCCTTTGTTATTATACAAAATTTCCTTGTATTTTTTCATAAAATTTCCTTGGGATATTATATAAAATTTCCTTTTTATATTATATAAAATTCCCTTTGTTTTATTTAGAAAAAGTCTCGCAAATGTTTATGTACGAAGCTTTCAGTTGAAATCCTTCGGGGGTGGAAAACCACCACCTAAAACCGGAGGGCGGGTACCCTTGAAGTTTTTGAACCTCTTAGGGTTGCCAAGAGGGGGGGGACATACAATAAAATAAAAGCCCTTACCCCCGAAATTACTCACGGCATCAAAAAGGCAGACTGGGTCGGGAAAGTCCCAACCCCTGTGCCATCGGGAAAGGAAAAAAACTGCGATGATTCCAAAAGGGTTCAGATAAAGGAAAAACTCAAAGAGAGTGCTGACCCCTGAAAAAAAGCCTTTAACCCAAAGGGGAAAAAGTTTCCCCCACTTAAGTCCTGATAGGACTCTCTCTGCAAAAGGCAGATGGCAAGATGTATTGAACATTACTCGGGAACTCTTGGCAAACCCAAAGAATAATCAAAATTGCAGCTTACCCTCTACACCCAACTTTGAAATAATGACGAATTTAAAATGATGGCCCAAACCAGGGCAGAAAGGGTGCAATGTTTTTAACTAAGCCACTTTTAAAGGGGAAAGGGCCCTGGGAAAAACGTTTGGCATCCCATTTGGGTCCCTGAAATTGATCACTGCCGCTGCCACACATGTACCTTATGCAAATGCGGGCGAAAAAGCTTTTCCACAAATATTTTTTTTCAACTTTTCCCTAAAATGCATTTACCAGTGAAAAAAAACACTACCGTTATGGAAATATGTTAAAAATTTTTTGTCAATTAGAAAATGGATAAAGGGAAAACATAAATATAATGAGTATTTTACGGGGAAAATTATATATAGTAAAAACAGCAAGGCAGTAATATCTTCCTTCGTTTCACATACCAGAAAAAATGTAAACGATGTAACTCTTTTCTTCCTAACTTTATCTATAGGCAAGCACCTCATCATGCACACTGGGAAAACAAGGAAAAGAACAATGTTTTAAAATTCTATGATTTTTTTTATTCCCAACCCTCTTTGTCAACGTTTGGAATCACCCCATTTAAAAATGTTTGGGGGTAAGTACTCATTGACAGTTTCCCTATATATGCCCATATAAATTTCTTTCTCGATGATTAAAAACCCCGATACTGGATGTTTTGGGGTGCTACCCCGGTTTAGTCATGGAAATTAATGTAGGGATTTAAGGGGGCAATCTATGCATTTTTAAATTTATTGAAAATATATTTTCAAAAAACCTAAATTTGATTAGGAAATTAATAAACAACCCCTTTGAAAAATTAAATTTTCGCTTTATAAACAGAAAAAAAAAAAAAAAATACAGTGAGATACTCTAAAAATTAACATTTTTTGACTTAAAAATTTGGTTTAATCGCCAGTTTCTATAGCCCTGATAAAATCATCCACTTACTTTGTGAAAAACCCATGTGGCAAAGGAAAAGAATTTTTAAATGAATCGGGAATAATACTACCCCGGGTCTATGCAATTAGCAAAGGTTTGGAGATATAAATCTTTAAAAAACGCAAAAAGTAGCATGGGAAAAATCATGTTTACTTATTCCCTCCCCTTTCCCCTTTTGAAATCGCCCCCCGTCTCAAATGCCCCGTCCTCATCCGGTCACCTCTCCCACGTTCTCATCCCCCACGGGGCTAAGTATCTTCTTTTTACCAGGGCCCCCGGGGGTTACTTCCGGGCCCATGGTAAAGCCACAGCCTGCGCCAAGCCCCTCGGGGAATCAGGCAACCCCCCACCCCAAACCAACCCCTCGCTCCCCCCGGACCTTCTGGATGCTCCATTTCCCTTCTATTTTGCCCCGTTTTTCCCCAGCGGGCCCCTTCGGGTTTTATCGGAAAAGTTAGTTTTCCCCCAACCCACGGGAAACAAACCCCTCCCCGGGAAAAAAAAGGGCTCCCCCCAAAACCGCACGCCATCAGCTAGCTGCGGGTTTTTTGGATGGGCCCCACGAGGCCCTCTCCCCCGCTCACTTTTGACAGCCCACACCCGGTTTTCTAGACCCCTTTTTCCTGGGAAAAGGTGCAGTCGCTCGCACCAGAATCCGTCCTTTTGAAGGACGTTTTTCTCCGCCCCCTCCGACCCCCGGACTACGTCTGTCCCCTACCTCTCCGCAACCCCCAAACAAAAACCCTTTTGGAAAGTGCCGGGCTCACCTTCCTAAATGCTCCTTCTCCACTTTAGCCTTCGGGCCCCGGGAAAATCAAGGCGGGGCTGACAGTTTTTTTTTTGGGGCCCCTAGGCCATGGTTGTCTTCGGGAAAAAGGCCCTCGAACCCCAAGGGCCCTCGCCAACGCCCCCTGCAGGTCCTCAGCGTGTGCCTGTAGTTTTGGGCAGGGTGGTCCTGCAAGCGTCAACAAAAAAATGCGTCCGGGACCACGATCATCTCTTCCGCAGCCGCAGGGTACGACCTCCCTTCCCAGCCCCTCCACATCCTGCCCAGCTGGGACAGGGGCCCTCGCCACGCTCCGGCCCGCTTCTTAAAGCGTGCCCGTTTATACCTCGGCCGGGTTTGGTGGGCCCAAACCCGGGTTTCTCAAATCCTCCCCCCACGCTGGGGGAAAGGGGCCCTGGGGGGATCCCGAACCCCCTAATATTTTAAACCGGGGGGCCCCCTTAGCGCTTTTACCAGCTGAAGGGCCTTCTCTTCCGGGCTCCAGCCCGGGGCAAATGCCACCCTTTTCAAATTGGGCGACAATCCTCCCAGGCCACCTTCCCGTTGTCCTCACGGGCTTACGCTTCCAGAATTTGGAGGTCAAAGGGGTTTTGCGGGGTGGAAAAGGCGTGCCGTGAAAAAAACGCCGGGGGGGGAAAGGGGGTGAGGGAGGAAACAGGGGGGTTTTGCCCGGGGGCCTGATTTTGGGCCGCCACCTATAAAAAAGGGAGGGGTTTTCCGGGGGGGATGGGCCCCCAACCCCCAGACACCTGGTATCTTTGCCAGAACCCGCCCTTTTCTCTCCCTTGAAAAGGTTACTAACCTCGTGACCCCAAACCTTTCCTCTTTCACTTCCTCCCTCAGGCCCCGAAACCCCGCCCCTTTAGAGTCTGCACCTCCCCACAGTTACCCCTTCACGCTGTTGCAGGCCTTTTCGGTTTTTACTGCTGAATTTCCACTTCACAGGGTGCAAAATTGCTCATAGCACCTCAACATTTCGGCAGAACTTTTTTTGCCTTTTTGCCTGCTCTCGGGCGAGAGGTGCGCCTCTCGTGTGCCCTCTGTCCCGCTCTTCTGCCCTTTGTGCCCTTTTCCCCCTCATACCCGGGCCCGCATGGCGTGTCCCGGTCCCCTTTGGCCCCGGCCTTTTACCTCCCCGTGCCTGCCCAGTCATAGCCTCCCCACCCTCATGGCTGCCGCCAAACTTTGGGGACATAAAAAAATCGGCCCCGTCTATGGGCAA
The DNA here is from genome assembly GCF_015228065.2 of Penaeus monodon. Taxonomy (NCBI): domain Eukaryota; kingdom Metazoa; phylum Arthropoda; class Malacostraca; order Decapoda; family Penaeidae; genus Penaeus; species Penaeus monodon. The sequence goes on along the minus strand of NC_051398.1, from coordinate 14,090,885 downwards.
AAATCACAAAAACCACCCCCCTGAAAACCATTTGTTACGCCCGGGGGCCTCGTCTTCTGCCACCAAAACAAGGGGAGGAGGCAGACGGCGTGCTATCCACAGGGTTTGTGAACATGAACCCGCTCCAAGAAGGCCGAGCACCCCTAGCGTCCCCCGAACCCCCCGAGGGGAAACCCCCACCTGGAAAAGGCAGGGGATGAAAAAAACACAAAAAAACATCTTTTTCCCTTTTTTTACAGAAGTTATTTTCCCGACCTTTTTTTATAGGCACAATACAGGGGGGAAAAAAAACAGTCACCGGGGAAAATTTGCTTATAACAGGGGAAAAAAAGTTTTAAGGGCACCAGGGAAAACATGAAGTCTTCACAGGAGCAGCACCCAACTTTTGTCCCCCTCTCGGGTTGGGCCCCCCGCTCCTACGCTCACAGCCAGTTGCCCTCAGTTTTCCCCCCGGGCCCCTTAAAGTTTAAAACATGCCCAATTTATCCCTTTCATGTTAAAACCTGTTTTTGCACGAGACAAAGACCCCCTGGCGTAGAAAAAATAGTTTTATATGTTATGTGTATATAAAGTATTTTATATATATATATATATAGAATATATATATAATTTTTAATATATTATATACATCCATATGTATATATATAATGTACACACCACACACCACAAAAACACACACACACAAAGAAAAACCCATATAGTATTTATATATATAAATATATATATGCATATATATTATATATATAAATATTAAAAATAAAATAATATATAATATATATATAAACAAGGGTATACATAAAAATTTTGCCAAAATATTTTAAAATAAATATACATACACACACACACACACAAAACAAAATATAAATATATAAAATATATAATAATAATATAATTTTATATTTTATTAGAATATTAAAATTATGTGTTGTGTGGGTGTGGTGTGTGGTGTGTGTGTATGTGTGGGGTGGTTTTGATGTGTGGTGTGTGGGGTTGGTTTTTATATATTTATATATACATCCCGCATCCGGTTTTTGGGCTGGGAGAACCCGGGCCCAAATTTTGGGGGAGGCTGGTCCGATATTTTAATGGACGGTGGCTTTTTGGGAAAATTTTTGGGCCCCATTTGCCGTTTAAATTTGGGCCGAAAGTTGGAGCTATAGATAATGCCGAAAAATCCTTTAGGGGATTTTACCCCCATAGATTTTTCCGTTTAACTTCCCGCAATTTTCTTACCATGCCAAAGGGCACCCAGGGGCTTTATAAAGAAAAAACTGGTTCCCCACGCGCATTCCATCCCGCTGCCCAAAAGGGTTTTTTTTTACATTTTTCCTTTTTGAACTTAATTCCAAAATTATTTGGGGGTTTTTCAACACAGTTTTTCTGTACAGAAAAAAGAAATTTTTTATGAAAGGTTTTATTTAAATAAGACCTGACTTTCATTTACGGGCATTTTCGCCAGTAAACGGGAGAAAAAAAATTTTTTTTCTCCCGAACTGGTTACGGGCTATACGGGCAAGGGGCAATGATCAAAAATGCAGTTTTTGCAAAGCATGGGGGCATTCGACAGTCAACCCTGGGTGTTCTATTGTGATGTTTTTTTAAGGGGGCGTTTCCCTCGGTAAACTTTGGGCCAAAACCGGGGGAAGGGTTTAGTGGTGTTGGAATCCCGCCTACAAACCTAGAGCCGTAACCCCGTAGGCCCCCCTAGCTTTGTTTTTGTACGAAACCCTTTTTTTTTTTGTTTTTAAAAATGTTCAAATTTTCCCCCGCCACCCTCTCCCCTTCTGCTCTGCTGGCTCTCCTGGGGGTTGGGAGGGGACACCCCCGGGATAAAATTTTAAAAGATTTTATATCCCCAAAAGGGAATTTTTTTATTTTTTTATTTTTAACCAGACTTGGACTTTTAACCCCATTATCTTTTCAAAAATATCTCACTTTTTCAATCATGTTATTTAGGGTAAACCCTTTTTCCCCCCGTAACCAAATTGGTTTTATTACAGTTACTGCACTCCAAAATCCCCTCCACGGAGGGCCCAAAATTTGGGGTTGTTGTCTGTCTTCATATTGGGGGATTTTTTTGGGATAATTTATGTATGTATATGTATTTTGGATATATGTATGCATATATGTATATATTTTATTATAATAAATGTATTTTATTTATATTTTTCTTAATTTTTTATTCATATTTTATATTTATGTATTTTTTTATATATGTATGTAATATACATTTTAAAAACATACCAGAAAAGGAAAAACACAAAAAATAATTCGAGTTTAAAGCTTTTTTTTTGAAAGATATCGTGACGGTTTTTGCTATTGTTTGGTTAAATTTCATGTGTGCAAAATTTTTGGGCCCTTAAAAAAAAACCCCGTAAAAATTTTTTAGGGTAAACAAATTTCAGAAATGGAAACCCTGAAGAACTCCGTCGAAAAAAAAAAAAAAAAGAGAAGGAAAAAAAAAAAAAAAAGAAAAAAAAAGGAAAAAAAAAAAAAAAAAAGAAGAAAAAAACAAAAAGTGGGGGGGCAAAGGAAGGAACCTTGAAAGGAAGCCAATTTCCGGCAGGTAAACTGCCAAAATGAACCTTGGCCCCTTTTTCCAAAGGGGAGGGTAAAAACTCATTGCCGGGTTTTAATTTTTTCTTGTTTGACAAGGTTGTTTTAATATAAAGTATGGGGATGTGTGCACTCGGGCTCCCCTTTTCTTGGGTAGTCGTTTTTTTTATTCCCGGGTATTTCATTGAAGGACGGGATTAAAAAATGTAAAATTTTGTTTATTTCATCACATAATAAAATTTATTATAGAAACTTTCCTTAGCGAAATACGTATCAAAATTTTGAAAATTTGATGCACATTTTTCCCAAATAAAAAACCTAGAAAAAAATTTGGGTGAAAATTTTTTTTCTGGGGCACCAAAAATTTTCATTTTGGTTTTAAAAATTTATAATACAAAGAGCGAGTCCCCGTTTGAATAAACAATGACAAATTAATAATATCTCACTGTAGCTTTTTTTTTATTTTTTTTAATCACTTCAAATTTTTTAATTCGAATAAAATTTAAAAAAAAAATTAAAAAAGATTTAAAATTCTTTGCAGGCTTTTGTAAATCTTGCATTCTCCCATTTTTAAATAAAAGAAAGTTTTTTTTTTTTATTCCCCCTTTGTAGTAACTATTACAACTTTCGGGTATGTAAAGTTATTAAGTAAATTTTTAAGACATTGACCCGCTGTTTCTATTTGCGAATTCGTAAAAAACTTTTGGGAAAGGTTTTTAATAGCAAAAATTTTGAATGCATGATTTTGTGTAATTTTCCCAGGATTTAACAGCAAAAATTTTACAACTATCTCACTTTATCAATCATGTATATTTTTGGTAATTCTTTCCCCGTATACCAAATTGATGTGGTTTTTAGTTTTCGGCCCCAACTTGGCCAAAAGGGGCAATTTTTTGAAATTTTCTTTCAGAACAATTGGGTATTTTATTTTTTAGCTCCTCAAAATATTTTTTTTACTTTTTTTTAAAATGTTAAAAGTGTTTTACAAAAAAAACTGGTTTATTTCTTATGATTTTTTTTTTTTTAAAACTTTACAAAGGGTAATTAGTTTGGGGAGAAAAGCTATTAAAGGATTTGGGAAAAAAAACATGGGGGGATTTTGCCAGATGGGAAAATGCTCCCGGGGCCAAAGTTGGGTAAAATTTGGGCCAAAAATTTTATGCCAAGGGCTAAACCCAAATCTGACAGTTTGCCGGGAGGGAACCCGGGGTACAACCGATGTGCAAACGACTCCGGGCCAGCAGAGGCTAACTTCGGACCGGGGGGGGGGGTTTAGCCCGAGTTGGGGCAGAGTTGTTTTGGAGTTTTGGGCCTGTACAGGATTAGGGTTTTCCGGAGGGTGGCCCCAAAAAAGGTCCAGAGTGGTGTTTGGGGGCTGGGTATTTTTGCAATATATATAAATATTTATAGGGAAAATATTATTTTATTATGTGCGCATAATATGATAGCAAAAGTATATTTCTTATATATAATATAAAAAAAATGCACATGTATATGGGTTTTATAAAATTTTAATGAATGCACATGTAATGGGATAATATATTTTATTATATTATATATAATAATATATATTCCCTATATATATTATATTTATTTTTAAATATATATATATATAATATGATATTCAAGTTAGCATATATAAAAATATGAATATTTAATATATATGTACACCACAAACCCAAATATATAATATTTATTTTAAAAATATATAAACATATATATTTTTAATTTTAAAATTTTAAATTAAAAAATATTTCAGTAGAAAATATGTTAAAATACACACATACCGTAGGGTATATGGGATACATTTCCCCACTACAGTATATAATCTATAACTATATAAAATTTCATTACACGCGGGAAAATAATAGATTAAATATAATTTAAAAAAAAATATATATATATATTGATAATATTATATATATACACGCCATATATAATATATTATATCAAAATCATATACATATCATATTATGGGTATACGTAAGGGGAGTATATACATGTAAGTTTGTATAAAATAAAATAATATATATATATTATAAAATAAATTTTATGTATTAAAATATAATACATTAAAATAATATGTATATATATACATTCTAGATATGGATAATTTAATCAATGGTTTTGTTGATATATATATTTATATATAAATAGTGTTTATAATTTAAAAACACACATATACTGTGCATATTATATTATAAAATTTATTAAAATATATTCTATATAAAATGTAATAAAAATGGGATTTATTTTTTATTTATTCTTATTTTTATGTAATTTTATATTCCCAAAGTATATTTTTGTATTTTTTTTAAATACGGGGATGTATATATAAATTTAAAAACCCAAAACCCCGAAGGGAAAAAAACTAAATTTATAATTCAGGTCAAAGCTTTTATTCTGACGATATTGTGACGGTTTTTTCTATATTAGAGTAAATTAAATTTGTGTATTTTTTTTCCTTTTAAAATCCCGTACAATATTTTTTGGATCGCAAGGGGGGGAAAATGGGAAAACCCCCCGGGAAAAAAAAAAACTCCTGGCCCCAACGTAGGGATTGGGGACAGGATGGAAAACACTTGGGGTTTAACGCCTGGAATTCTTTGGGAGGACAAATCTGGCCAAAATTCAAGCTACACTCTGTAGGAAAACCTCTGGGCCCGTAAGAAAATTGGCTGCGCAAGTTTTTAAATGCAATGACTACAATTGCAAGGAGGGTAAAACCTTCATTGTGGTAATAATATCTTGTTTGACTAAAGGTTGTAGAATATAAAGTATTGTGATGTGTGCACTCGAGCTCCCAGTCTCTCAATTGCTAGTCGTTCTTATATTCCAGATATGTCAAATGAAGTATCGAGGATAAATATGTACAAGTTTATTCTCAACTACATAATTACATGATTATAGACATCTTTCCCTTAGCGGAATACGTATACAAATATGGTGAGATTTGATGCACATTTACCAAGTAAAATCTAGAGAACTGAATGAAATGTATTCGTGTATGCACAATCTTTACACTTGTGAGTTAATGACTTATAATACCTTGCGGAAGTTACGTCTGAATGAAACAATGACAACTTATAGAATATCCCACAGTAGCTTTACTTGATTTTCTTGTTCATGTCTATATAATTACATTCTTTGAATTAAAAATAATAAAATGCTGATCAATATCTCATTTGCAGTCGTTTTGTAGTCTTGGACTCTCCGATATAGAACTGAGAGAATACATTTTTTTTTTTTTTCACTCGTAGTACCTATATACACTACTTCTCGGGTATGTGAGTTAAGTATAATTGTGAAGACATCCTGACTCATCGTTGTTTTATGTTAGCGAATTGCGTAAATATGTATGGTAAGATTTGATATAGCACAATCTGGAGAACTGAATGATTAGTGAATAATTACTCTCATGTGCATACGTGAATAAATGACTGATCATATAGTAACCAAGAGTGAGATATGAAATAAATCATATGCAGTTATACAGTATTATATTGATATGGTAGTTTTATTTCTTTTCCTCATTCTCTGTAATACAATTAATGTAATTAATTCATTAAACAAAGATGGATAGAAAAATTGCTGATCAATACCATATTGAATTCGTTTTTTCTAAAATCGCAGTTAAAGCTTTTCGATATATTATTAAATGTATAAAGTATTTTTTTCTTTTAATTCTTAGTGTCCATATACAATATTTCGCGTAAACCAACACGTTATCTGAAAAGGCCGGATAGATCACTTTAAAAAATGATCTTATTCCAAAATGTGACAATGAGATATTTATTTTAAATTTGATGTATATATATAAAATAAATATATATCTATGCATATATGTATATATATAATTCAATGTATGTAAAATTTGCATGTATATATATATAATTACATTTATGTATGTATATGCATATATATAATTAACATACATACCGTAACCAGTGTGAGGCAGATATGAAATAATAATAATTCATGTTCACTTTTGCATAAAGTTGACTTGTTATCATAACACCTGCCTCCTTCCTCTTTCCTCTCCAAAACGATGAAAATAGAAACAAAATGCAAAGGGTGTCGCCCCTACTGTTAATCTACCACTTCTTTCACTTTCACCACTTTACCTTCCTCCCTCCTTTATTCCCCTCTTTACTTTGTTGTTTGCTTGTTTACTAATAGACAGGAAAATAGATAATTCGATTTCAACGCTTTATTTTGACAATGTTGTGACGGCGTTTTAAGCTGTATGTTGCGAAACATTACATTGCGTGTATTTTGTTCCTTATATCCATGTACAATATTATTTTGATATGCAACGGCAGGAAGTGGAACCCTGAAGAACCCCTGGCGAAAACGTGGGGATGGACACGGGAATGGAAGACACTTGGAATTGAAACGCCTGAATTCTCGGTAGGACGAAATCGTGCCCAAAAATTTCATGCTACACTCTTGTAGGAACCATTTTGACTGTAAGAAGTTGGCTGCGCAGTTGTAACTGCAATGACTACAATTGCCAGGAGGATAAAGCATTTCCCATTGTGGTAATAATTCTTGTTGACTAGAGGTTGTATAATATAAAGTATTGTGATGTGTGCACTCGGGCTCCCATCTCTCAATTACTAGTCGTTCTTATATTCCAGATATGTCAAATGAAGTATCGAGGATAAATATGTACAAGTTTATCTCAACTACATAATTATTGATTATAGTCATCTTCCCTTAGCGGAATACGTATACTAATATGATGAGATTTGATGCACATTTACCAAGAAAAACTAGAGAACTGAATGAAATTTATTCGTGTATGCACAAACTTTATATTTTGAATTATGATTTTTATAATACATTGCGGAATCACGCCCTGAATAAAACAATGACAACTTATAAAATATCCACAGTAGCTTTACTTGATTTTTTTTTTCATGTCTATATAATTGGCATTCATTAAATTAAAAAAATAATAAAATGCTGATCAAACTCTTTTGTAGTCTTGGAATCTCCGATATAGAACTGAGAGAATGCATTTTTTTTTTTATTCATTCGTAGTACCTATATACACTACTCGGGTATATGAAGTTATCAAGTAGAATTGTGAAGATATCCTGACTCATCGTGTTTTATTTTGGGCGAATTACGTAAATATATATGTTAAGATTTGATATGCACAATCTGGAGAACTGAATGATTAGTGAATAATTACTCTTCATATGGACACGTGAATAATGACATAAATATAGTAACCACTTTAATATAATTATATTAACTGAATAAAAAATAACTGCTGCCCAAATATGTAATTTGTAGTCGCCCTTGGACTCTCCGATATAGAAATGAGAAAAATGCTATATATATATTTTTTTCACTCGTAGTAACCACATACAATACTCCTCGGGTAGTAGAGTTTTTAAAATAGAATTGTGAAGACATCCTGACTCATCGCTGTTTATAACAGCGAATTACGTAAAGTACGGTAAGATTTGATATAGCAAAATCTGGAAAACTGAATGATTAGTGAGTAATTATTTACGCATATGTGAATAAGGGACTTATCATACAGTGAGGGAGCACGTTGAGTGAAACCGTGACAATTATAAAATGTCTCACTGTAGCTTTATTGATTTTTTTTAATCACTTCAATATTATTATATTAACTGAATAAAAAAACTGCTGATCAATATCTCATTTGCAGTCGTTCTGTAGTCTTAAACTCTCCGATATGAGCTAAGAGAATGCATTTTTTTCTTTTATTCACTCGTAATCCCTATATAAATACTTCTCGTATATGTAAAGTTCATAAGTAGAATTTGAAGACATCCTGACTCATCGCTGTTTCTATTAGCGATTACGTAAACGCGTATGGTAAGATTTGATATAGCAAAATTAGACAACTGAATGATGAAATTTAAACTCTTCATATGCACGTGAAAATGACATCATATAGTAACCAAGATCGGATATGAAATAAATTATATCCTTTTATACAGTATTGTTTATATTGATAAGGCAATTTATTTTTTTTTCCTCATTCTCTGTAATACAATTAATGAAATTTAAATTTACCATATTGAATTTGTCTTTCTATATCACAGTTAAAGCTTTTCGATATATGATTAAATGTATAAAGTATTTTTTTCTCTTTTATTAATTCTTAGTGGAATTCCTGACTAAAACACTGTTACTGAAAAGGCCGCATAGGATCACATTAAAATTATTTTATTCCAAATGTGACAATGAGATATTTATATTAAGGATGCCAAAGGTATGTATATGTATATATATAAATATAAATATCTATGCATATATGTATAAAAATTAATTGAAGTATATATGATTGAATGTATATTAATTGAATGTATATAAAATTTGAATGTATATATAATTGAATGTATATTAATTAAATGTATTTATAATTGAAGTATATAATTGAATGTATATATAATTGAATGTATGTATAATTGAATGCATATTAAGTGAATATGTATAATTGAATGTATGTAAAATTTTGCATGTATATATATAATTACATTTCTATGTATATGCATATATATAATTACATTTATGTATGTATATGCATATATATAATTACCTTATACCGTAACCCATGTATGAGACATATGAAATAATAATTCATGTTCACTTTTACATAAAAATGAAAAAAAATAAAAAAGTTGACTTGTTATCATAACACCTGCCTCCTTCCTCTTTCCTCTCCAAACGATGATAATAGAAACAAAACGCAAAGGGGTGTCGCCCCTACTATTAATCTACCACTTCTTTCACTTTCCCATTACCTTGCACTCCCCTCCTTTATTTCACCATTTTCCTTTGTTTTTTCCCTTGTTTACTAATAGAACAGGAAAAAAAAAGATAATTCGTTTTTCAACGCTTTATTTTGACAATGTTGTGACGCGTTTTAAGCTGTATGTGAGTAACATTACATTGTGTGTATTTTTGTTCCTTAATATCCATGTACAATATTTTTCGGATATGCAAGGGCAGGAAGTGGAACCTTGAAGAACCCTGGCGCAGCGTAGGGATGGGCACAGGAATAGAAGACACTTGGAGTTGAACGCTGGAATTCTCGGTAGGGCGAAAACATGACCAAAATTCAATGCTACACTCTTGTAGGAACCATCTTGCTTAGGAAGTTGGTTGTGCAGTTGTAACTGCAATGACTGCAACTGCCAGGAGGATAATGCACTTCATTGTGGTAAATGATACCCTGCTTGACTAGAGGTCGTATAACATATGGTATTTCTGGGATCGTACTCTGTGTACACTCGGGTTCCCCGTCTCTCAATTGCTAGTCGTTGATAGATTGCTGCCAATCGGGTTTTGTTTTCATTTCCTTTTTGAAATTAATTCAAGATTATTTGAGGTAATAACACAGTTCTCGTACGGAAAACAGCAAATTTTTTATGAAAGGGGCCCATGAATAAGACACTGACTCTCATTTTCGCCAGTAGCAGCAAAATTTTTTTTTCTACCGAACTGGTGACTGGGCTACTATTTGTGATGTTAGTATGAGGCGTCCATCGGTAAACTTTGGGCCAGCCTGCGAAGATGAGTGTTTTGTTGGAATCTGCTTACAGCCTAGAGCCTTAACCCTGTAGGCCTACCTAGCTCGTTTTTATTTGTTTGTGCAATGTTCAAACCCCCACCGCCACCACCCCCCTCTTCTGCTCTGCTGGCTTTCGCTGGATTGGGAGGAGACACCCGGTATAATTCAGTGAGTTGTACAAACAATACATAACCTGACAAGGTTTTTTATTTATTTATTTATTTATTTATTATATTATTATTATTTTTATTTTTTTAACCAAACTAGGACTTTAACCACAATAAGTCTTGTAACTATCTCACTTTATACATCATGTATATTTAGATAACTTCCCCTGTATACCAAATTGATGTATTATCAGTTACTGCACTCCAACTCCACTCCACGAGAGGCCAAATTTGCTTGTTGATCTGTCTGTCATATAGTGTATATTTATATTCATATATTCATGTATGTATATGTATATGGATATATGTATATTTTTTTATATATATAAATGTATTTTTATTTATATTTGACTTTTTATATTTATGTAAAATTTATGTATTTATATAACATATATGTATCCTACATATGTATGTACATATACATTTAAATACACACCCGAAAGAAAAACACAAATTCATAATTCGAGTTTTAAAACTTTATTCTGACGATATTTTGACGGTTTATGCTATATTAGTGTAACATTACATAGTGTAATTTTTTGTTCCTTAATATCCACGTACAAATATTTTTAGGATAAAGCAAGGGCAGGAAGTGGAACCCTGAAGAATTCCTGTCGCAACGTAGGGTGGGCACAGGAACGGAAGACACTTGAAGTTTAAGCCTGGAATTCTCGGCAGGGCGAATCATGACCAAAATTCAGTGCTACACTCTTGTAGGAACCATCTTGCCTGTAAGAAGTTGGCTGTGCAGTTGAACTGCAATGACTGCAATTGCCAGGAGGATAAGCACTTCATTGTCGTAATATCTTGTTTGACTAGAGGTTGTATAATATAAAGTATTGTGATGTGTGCACTCGGGCTCCCAGTCTCTCAATTGCTAGTCGTTTTTATATTCCAGATATGTCATGTGGAAGGTACGAGGATGAATATGTAAATATGTTTATTCTCAACTACATAATTACATTTATTATAGACATCTTTCCTTAGCACATTTTCCAAGTAAAATCCTGAGAACTGGATGAAATTTATTCTCGTGTGCACAAACTTTATACTTGTGAGTTTAATAACTTTTATAATACAATGAGTGAGTCACGTTGAATGAAACAATGACAAATT
>NC_051398.1:14059485-14076985 GCF_015228065.2 Penaeus monodon | reverse complement strand
GCCTGGAATTCTCGGCAAGACGAAATCATGGCCAAAATTCAATGCTACACTCTTGTAGGAACCATCTTGCCTGTAAGACGTTGGTTGTGCAGTTGTAACTGCAATGACTGCAATTGACAGGAGGATAAAGCACTTCATTGTCGTAATATCTTGTTTGACTAGAGGTTGTATAATATAAAGTATTGTGACGTGTGCACTCGGGCTCCCAGTCTCTCAATTGCTAGTCGTTCTTATATTCCAGATATGTCAAGTGAAGGGACGAGGATAAATATGTACAAGTTTATTCTCATCTACATAATTACATTGATAATAGACATCTTTCCCTTAGCGAAATACGGATACAAGTATGGTAAGATTTGATGCACATTTTCCAAGTAGAATCTGCAGAACTGAATGAAATTTATTCTCGTGTAGACAAACTTTACACATGTGAATTAATGACTTTTATAATGTAATCAGTGAGTCACGTGTTAATGAAACAATAACATTATATATCTCACTGTAGCTTTACTTATTTTCCCTTATTCACTTCAATATAATTATGTTAACTGAATAAAAAATAAAAACTGCTGACCAATATGTAATTTGTAGTCGTTCTTGGACTCTCCGATATACAAATGAGAGAATGCATATATATATTTTTTTCACTCGTAGTAACCATATACAATATTCCTCGGGTATAAAGAGTTATCAAATAGAATTGTGAAGACATCCTGACTCATCGCTGTTTATAACAGCGAATTACGTAAAGTATGGTAAGATTTGATTTAGTAAAATCTGGAAAACTGAATGATTAGTGAGTAATTACTCTTCATACGCACATGTGAATAAAGGACTTATCATACAGTGAGGGAGTCACGATTGAGTGAAACCGTGATAAATTATATAATGTCTCACTGTAGCTTTACTTGATTTTCTTTAATCACTCCAATATTATTATATTAAGTGAATAAAACTAAAAACCTGCTGATCAATATCTCATTTGCAGTCGTTCTGTAGTCTTGGACTCTCCGATATAGAGCTGAGAGAATGCGTTTTTTCTTTTATTCACTCGTAATACCTATATAAATACTTCTCGTATATGTAAAGTTCATAAGTAGAATTTTGAAGACATCCTGACTCATCGCTGTTTCATATTAGCGGATTACGTAAACGCGTATGGTAAGATTTGATATAGCAAAATCTAGAGAACTGAATGATGTAATTACTCTTCATATGCACGCGTGAATAAATGACATCATATAGTAACCAAGAGCGAGATATGAAATAAATTATATCCTGTTATACAGTATTGTTATATTGATAAGGCAATTTTCTTTTCTTTTCCTCATTCTCTGTAAAAATACAATTAATGTAATTAATTCATTAAACGAAGACGGATAGAAAATTGCTGATCAATACCATATTGAATTTGTCTTTCTATAATCACAGTTAAAGCTTTTCGATATATGATTAAATGTATAAAGTATTTTTTTCTTTTATCATTCTTAGTGGAATTCCTGACTCAACGCTGTTATATGAAAAGCCGCATAGGATCACATTAAAAATTATCTTATTCCAAAATGTTGACAATGAGATATTTATATTAAGGATGCCAAATGTATATGTATATATATAGATATACATATCTATGCATATATGAATGTATATATAATTGAATGTATATATAATTGAATGTATGTATAATTGAATGTATATATAATTGAATGTATGTATAATTGAATGTATGTATAATTGAATGTATGTATAATTGAATGTATGTATATGCATATATATAATTACATTTATGTATGTATATGCATATATATAATTACACTTATCATACCGTAACCATGTTTGAGACATATGAAATAATAATTCATGTTCACTTTTGCATAAAAATAAAAATAAAATAATAAAGTTGACTTGTTATCATAACACCTGCCTCATTCCCCTTTCCTCTCCAAACGATGATAATGGAAACAAAACGCTAAGGGTGTAGCACCCTACTATTAATCTACCACTTCTTTCACTTTCACCACTTACCTTCCCACTCCCCGCCTTTATTCACCACTTTACTTTGTTGTTTCCTTGTTTACTAATAGAACAGGAAAAACAAAAGATAATTTGATTTCAGCGCTTTACTTTGACAATGTTGTGACGGCGTTTTAAGCTGTATGTTGAGTAACATTACATTGCGTGTATTTTTGTTCCTTAATATCCATGTACAATATTTTTCGGATAAGCAAGGGCAGGAAGTGGAACCTTGAAGAACTCCTGGCGCAACGTAGGGATGGGCACAGGAATGGAAGACACTTGGAGTTGAACGCCTGGAATTCTCGGTAGGACGAAATCATGCCCGAAATTCAATGCTACACTCTTGTAGGAACCATCTTGCCTGTAAGAAGTTGGTTGTGCAGTTGTAACTGCAATGACTGCAACTGCTAGGAGGATGATGTACTTCATTGTGGTAAATGATATCCTGCTTGACTTGCTGCTTGCTTGAGATTTGTGAAGTTCTGGCTTCGCCCGGGCCTTTCACTTATGGCATCCTGCTTGACTAGAGGTCGTATAATATAAGGTATTGCTGGTATCGTACTCTGTGTGCACTCGGGTTCCCAGTCTCTCAGTTGCTAGTCGTTCTTATATTCCAGATATGTCAAGTGAACTGTTTTGTCCTATTTTGTTTAATGCAAATACCGTAATTACATAATTAAGTGAAGAAATAAGAAGATTGTTGATTAGTAATAATTTATCTAATTTATCTTTATACATATCCATATTTTAGGCTTTTCGAAATATATATTTTTTAAAGCCATAGTATCCACACATTCATTATTCTGCGGATATATAAAAACACGGAGTGAACTCTGAAGACATGGTTTGATCACATGTATTAAAATTGTTTTATTCCATAATGTAATTTACCAAGAATAAGACATTAGATATGTACAAGCTCTTTTATTAAGAACAGCATTATCCTTATTTCTGCAATAGGAAAGGGAAAAGAGCAAGATTCTAGACCATGATTTTATCTTGGTCAAAATTCGCTTAAAACTGAAGCTTCCGATAAAGGCTCTGTATCTCTAATTAGACTCCCAAATCTTGCTCAGACAACGCCGACAGCAGCATCTTTTCACCTTTAAACGCATGATTTCTGATCAGCTATGTGATTCAGTCATAAATCTGCAATTCTCTGACTTGGTTAATTAAGAAATGTGTCTAGTCATCCAGTATTGGTAGAGATTGGGGTATTACATTACATAATAATCGAGGTGCAATTCGCGGGAAACTCAAATTCTATGAAACGAATTTAAATTAATATTTGGAAAAATAACATGGTAATTTTCTATGCATCTTCGCTTAATGAAATAATTACATTAGTTGCATTACAGAGAATGAGGAATAGCAAAGCTACAATATCAGTATATACAATACTGTATAATTGGATATAATTTATTTCATATTTGCCTTCACAACTGGTGAAAGACCTGTGTAACCGAGCTTTGCGTCCTCGGTTCTTGAGTTCTTATATTAACTGACTTTAACAAATGACACGTTGTGTGAAGGAAAATTATATATAATTCCTTGTATATTATATATAATTCCTTGTATATTATATATAATTCCTTGTATATTATATATAATTCCTTGTATATTATATATAATTCCTTGTATATTATATATAATTCCTTGTATACTTAGCAAAGTCTCACAAATGCTATGTACGAAGCATCAGTTGATTGATTGATTATTTAAAATTATCTGCCGCATCAACAGCTAAGGTCATTAGCGGCGAATACCTTGTTAAACAGAAATATTAAAATGTTTAAAACTTTAAAAATCTATCAATAGATATCTTATAAATAACAATAAACAAATTAAAAATCAAAGCATAAATATTATACTCTAAGTGTATAAAATTATTGCATAAACATTATGCATAATTAAATTTTATTAAAAATATTAGTCTCCCTAAGGAAACTAATAAGACCCTCTATGTCACAATCCTCCCCCAATACATTCTTCAGAGTATATGGGGGAGACAAGTACATACGTCTTTGGTCTGAGAATGTTGCACATCTTTCCACTACATGTGCGATTGTTAAGGGCTCTTGGCATCCCTCACAAAGTGCCTGATTTTTAGCCATCATCGGCCCATGAGTCAGTCTTGTGTGCCCGATTCTTAGCCTTGTTAATGCAACTTCCACTTTTCGGTTGGGATGGATGCTAGTCACCCAACTGCCAAGGTCATCTCTAATCTCTCGTAGTTTATTTCTGGAGATATGCCTCCATTGTTCCTTCCATTTATCGCGAAGACAACACCTGATGCTGGGTTTCAGGTCGGTGTGTGGGAGAGGAAAACGAGCATCACAAGGCTGAGCGGCAGCTGCCTTAGCCTTCTGATCAGCTCGCTCATTCCCACTGACACCAACATGCGCTGGCACCCAACACAGAGTTATCTTTTTACGTGTTGACATCAGTGCAAGCCAATCTTGAACCTCCCTCACTACTGGATGTGATGAGTTTAAGCTCTTGATTGCTTGCAAGGCACTACGAGAGTCACAATATATCACAATAGAATGGTTCATAAGATCTCTAGTCATCTTAACTGCTGCAAGGATGGCATGTAACTCTGCAGTGAAGATCGAGGCTGCTAGAGAAAGACTGCCAGATGCAGTCTTCCTTCTGCTCACTGCTGCAAAGCCCACACCATTTTCAGATTTCGAACCATCTGTATATATTGCGTCCGATCCTTGGTACTTAAAAATATGCTGAAGAAATCTCTCTCTGACTTCTGCTTCAGATCTCTCCCCTTTCCCAATTCCGACCAAATCCAGCTCGACTTGATTAGTCCAAGGGGGGAATTGGGGAATTCCAACAGCCAGAACCTTAGTGAGACTTAAATTAAGTTCTACAAGATTCCTCATTCTCCTACCATAGGATCGGCTATCCTCAAGGGGGTTGAAAACCAATCTGGATGTAGGAGATCCGGAATCCTTTGTAGTCTCGTGTAGTAAATCAGGTTCATGTAGTCCCAGTGTAATGAAAGAGGTGGTTCTCCACTCTCAGCATACAGGGACTCCACAGGTGAAGACCTGAAAGCCCCAGTACAGATTCTGAGAGCTTCATTATGAACCAAGTCCAACATCCGGAGAACAGTGGGAGTTGCAGATGAATAAGCTTCACATCCATAGTCAAGCTTACTACGAATAAGCGCTCGGTAAAGCCGTAGAAGCGTTGTGCGGTCTGCACCCCAAGATAAATGTGAAAGAACCCGCAAAATACTAAGTGCTTTTGTAACCCTCACTTTTAACTGTTTGATGTGAGGCACCCATGTAAGTCTTGAGTCAAAAATTAGACCCAAGTACTTCAAAGCATCAGTTGAATCCTTCGGTGTGGAAAGACCACCACCTGAAGACCGGATGACTGATAGCTTGAATGTTCTTGAACCTCTTATGATTGCCAAGAGGGAGGGACATACAATATATGAAAAGACCTACACGCAATACTCACGGCACTCAGATAAGCGCAGACTAAGCTACAGAAAGTCACCAGATCCTGTGCCATCAGGTAGAACAAACTGCGATGATATCCAAAAGGCTTCAGATGAAGGAAACTCAAAAGAGATGTGCTGAGCCCTGAACAAAGCCGTAGGACCCAAAGTGAAAAAGGTTTGCCCACTTAAGTCAGCTGATAGGACTCTCATCTGCATAGCAGATGGCAAGATGTATTGAACATTACTCAGAACTCTATGGCGAACCAAGAATAATCAGTAATGCAGCTTTAGCCTCTACACCCAACTTTGAAATAATGACTGAACTTGATGATGGACCAACCATGCAGTAAGTGCACAGTGCTTTAACTAAAGCACACGTTTGAAGGGAAAGCCCTAGGAAACGATGGCATCCCAGTTGGTCTCCTGAAATGTGATCACTGCCTGCTGCCACATATGTACCTTCTATGCAAATGCTGGCGAGAAGGAGCTTTTCCACCTGATATGTGTTTTTCATCAATCCCTATAATGCATTTACCCGTGAAACAAAACACTACCAGATTATGGAAATATGTTAATAATTCTATGTACAATTAGAAAATGGATATATACGTAAACATAAATATAATGAGTATTTTACGTGGAATTATATATAGTATAACAGCAAGCAGTAATATCATTCCTTCGTCTCACATACCAAAGAAATGTGAACGACGTAACTCATTTCTTCATTAACTTTATCTATAGGCAGGCACCTCATCATGCACAATGGGAAAACAAGGAAAAGAACAATGCTTTCAATTCCTATCAGACTTTTTTTTATTGCAACATCGTTGTCAACGCTGAATCAGTCACTTGAAATGATTGGAGTAAGTACTCATTGACACTTATGCATTATGAAGGTTCTATATATGCCCATATCAATTTCATTTCGATGATTATGAAACCCGAAAGGAATGTAATGCATCAACCTTAAACGACACTGGATGATTTGGTTAGTCATGGAAATGTATATGTAGGGATTTAAGATCAGTCTATGTATTCTTTTACTTATATCGAAAATATATATCGAAAACCTAAATTGTGATTATGGTATTAATCAACAATTCACTTAATGATTATTTTCTGCATTATAAATCACGGAAAAATACACAAAATACAGTGAGATACTCTATAAATTAACATCATTGATTTCAAATTTCTATAGTCTGATAAAAGTCATTCACTTACATGTGTAAAACATGTGGATATGGAAATGAATTATTAATGAATCTGAATAATACTACGCCTGTCTATGCAATTAGGTAAGAGTAAGAGATATAAATCTTTATTAAACGCAAATAAGTAGCATAGGATGAACTCATAAATGTTGTTTATCTTCATTCGCTCATTTACAATATATAAAATATTACGACTAACAATTGAGGGACTGGGACTCCGAGTGCACGCAGTAAACAACACGGACAAACACTTAAATTCTTTGCCTTCTGTTCAAGCATGACATCCTTCCACAATGAAGTGCTTTCCCCTGTTTAATTTGCCATTCATTGGGCAGCTGTACTGCAAAACAACGTCTTACAGCAAAGATGGTTCTACAAGAGTGTGCATTGAATTTGGTCACAAAATTGCCCCTACCGAGAATTCAGGCGTTCAACTTCAAGTGTCTTCCATTCTTGTGGCCAATCCCTACGTTGCGCCCAGGAGTTCTTCAGTTTCATACGCCCTTGCATACCCGAAAAATATTGTAATAGATATTAAGAACAAAAATCCCACAAAATGTTATGTCTTCTACATAAGTATAAACAACTGTCACATATTGTCACAAAACCCGTTTGGACCACGAGTTATCCTTTTTGTTTTCCTTCTTTAGTGGTAATTATAAAATTACACATAAATACATACATACTTTTACTTTCATATATATTCTTACAATAATATCGGAAGCCCGGGAATATATGCCACTATCTAATTCCCAATTTTTCAGAAATAAGGAACATTGAGATTGTGTATTTTATATGCTCTAATAAAACTGATGAGAAAATATTACGTTTGAATATATTCATTTTACATGATTGTTTGGAATATGTTCTCAGTAACGTCATTAGGTATTATGGAGGTTATTGCAACATATTTTTACTGATTATAAAACTGGAAGGAAAGTAATGTCTGAACTCTGCTAAATAATCCAATCTTAATTAAATAAATAACAAAAAGGATTCATGAGCTGAAACAAATAAACTCAGAGACAAATGTCTTATCTTTCCAATGTTAGATACGATCATTCACATAGTTTTTAATTTTTTTGCAGTTAATTAATTCGTTAAATGAAACAAAGTAAACGCAAGATATGATTATTTGCACGTGTTCATTCGAAGTTGACTCACTCTGTCTTGTGTATAAAAGCATACAATCAAGTGTAATTCCATTCCACGAGATAAATTTCATTCAGTTCTGCAGATTTCTTGGTTAAATCATCAAACTCTTCTTATCTGTAATGTTTACTGTATAAGGGAAAAATACAACAATGTATGTTATTACATTAGAATAAACACTGATTGTACAATTAACTCCTTGTACCCATTGGCATAGCTGGTTTATAATCAATTGAGCGTAATTATAATCATTTATAATAAGTAATAACATCTCTTCTCAGAGTTCACCAATCCAACTCCACTCCACGAGGGGCCAATTTGCTTGTGATCGTCTGACCTTAAAATATGTTAAGACCAGTTGAGATTTTTTTTTTACTCTCGAAATATTTTGTACTTGTTATAAAATGTGAATGAGATTTACTAATTAAATAATTTTTCAAATTTGAATTTTTTGATACTTAACAAAGGAAAATGAGTTTGGTGAGTAAATGAACTTAAAGAATGATAGTTTACATGGTGATATGCCGGAATGGAAAGCTACGGGCCAATGTTGGGTAAAGTCGGACCTAAATTATGCAGATCAAAAAGAGTGACATGTTGCCGGATAAACGTAAGATAAACGATGAGCAAGACATCCGGGCAACGAGCTTTAACTTCGGACGGAGTCAAGCCAGAGTTGGGACAGAGTTTGTTTCTGTTTGGAGTTAAGATTGTAATTTTGCCGGAGTAGGCCCAAAAAGGTCCAGTGGTTGTGAATGGTCTTTTCATACATATACAAGTTATATATTTTATATGTATATATATATATAAGTATATTCATCATTTGTACATATATGAAGCATAATTATTCAGTTATGAGATTATATTGAATATTGATCAACCTACCAACAATATATTATATATAGGTAAGAAAATTTATAAATATTATAAACATATATTTAATATATATACAATTTATCATATGATCTATCCTTCATACATACTGATTATATAATATGCATGATACAACAATTTAATATTATTAAAACATTATATATATCACCGCGCATAATCTTCAAGGCAATTATTATCTTATGACATTAAAAATTTGCTTATAGTCATTGGATTTATATTTATAGTCCTAGATATATATTTATTATAATTAAATATATTAATATATATATATATAATATATGTTTTTGTAATACACAACTCAATTATTAAAAATGTATAATATATTTGTAAAATGTATTATAAAGGATTATATTAATAGTAATATATATCGGATATTGAAATATAGCTATGAATGTAGTTAGTTACCACAACATATATATATAAATGTATGTAAGTATACATTGTTTATATGAGTGATGATATACAAACCATCACAAGTACATCGGCACAGGCTATATATTTGGATATAAAAGATTTTTTAGAATATTTATACTTATTTATATGTATATTTATATCATTTGTATATTTATGATTTTTATATACATAATTATATACATTTAAATACAAACCAGAAGAGGAAAAACACAAATTCATAATTCGAGTTCAAAGCTTTATTCTGACGATATTGTGACGGTATATGTTATATGTAGAGTAACATTACATTGTGTGTATTTTTTATTCCTTAATATCCACGTACAATATTTTTCGGATATGCAAGGCCAGGAAGTGGAACCCTGAAGAACTCCTGTCGCAACGTAGGGATGGGCACAGGAATGGAAGACACTTGGAGTTGAACGCCTGGAATTCTCGGTAGGACGAAATCATGACCAAAATTCAATGCTACACTCTTGTAGGAACCATCTTGCCTATAAGACATTGGTTGTGCAGTTGTAACTGCAATGACTGCAATTACCAGAAGGATAAAGCACTTCATTGTCGTAATATCTTGTTTGAATAGAGGTTGTATAATATAAAGTATTGTGATGTGTGTACTCGGGCTCCCAGTCTCTCAATTGCTAGTCATGTGAAGGGACGAGGATAAATATGTACAAGTTTATTCTCAACTACATAATTACACTGATTAAAGTTAATAACTTTTATAATACAATGACTGAGTCACATTTGAATGAAACAATGACAAATTATATATCTCACTGTAGCTTTATTTGATTTTCTTTAATCACTTCAATATTATTATATTAACTGAATAAAAATAAAAAACAGCTGATCAATCTCATTTGCAGTCGTTCTGTAGTCTTGGATTCTCCGATATAGAACTGAGAAAATGCATTTTATTTTATTTTATTCACTCTTAGTAGCTATTTACAATACTTCTCGGGTATGTAATGTTATTAAGTAGAATTTTGAAGACATCCTGACTCGCAGCTGTTTCATATTAGCGAATTGCGTAAACACGTATGGTAAGGTTTGATATAGCAAAATCTGGAGAACTGAATGATTAGTGTGTAATTAACTAGGACTTTAACAGCAATTAGTCTTACAACTATCTCACTTTATACAATCATGTATATTTAGGTAACTTCTCCCTGTATACCAAATTGATGTGTTATCAGTTACTGCACTCCAACTATGGCCACGAGGGGCTAATATTGCTTGAAAATTTGCTTACAGAACAATTAGGATATTTTTATTTTTGAACTCAGAAATATTTTGTACTTTTTTTAAAGATGTTAATGTAGTTTTACAATAAACACTGTTGATTTCTTACGAAATTTGTTTTTTTATACTTTACAAAGGAATAATTAGTTTGGTGAGAAATGCTACTTAAAAGGATGTAAGGAAGCATGGTGGATTATGCCGGAGTGGAAACTGCTCCGGGCCAATGTGGGTAAGTTCGGACGAAAAGTATGCCAGAGTCTACAAAGTCTGACATGTTTACCCGGGAGTGAGGACTGGAGTACAACCATGAGATGACAACTGGGGCGCAGTTGAGGCTAACTTTAGAGGAAAGTCACCAAATTGGTCCAGAGTTGTTTCGGGCAGTTGGACCACAGATATATATATATATTTAATATATATTATATATATATATATATATGATATATATAAACATAATTAAATTATATAAATATATACATATATGATATATGTATACATACACATATACAGTATGATATATGCATCATACCACATACTTTATATATATCTATAACTATATATGTATACACACGCGCAATATGTATATATATCTATATATATTTATATATACATATACATATATGTGTATAGAAATTATATATATATACATGTATGTTTGTATACACACACACACACACACACTCACATATATATATATATATTATATATTATATATATTTTATAAATTATGTATATATATATATATTTATATAAATGTATATATAATATTTATATAAATGTATATATATATTCAAATATATTTGTATATATAAAAATCACATATAGTGTGTATATATATATAATAACACATATATTATAATATATATCTATATATTAATTTATAATGTATATTATATAGAAATTTATGTTTATACTTATTTATATGTATATTTATATTCATATGTATATTTATGTATTTTATATACATATATATGTGTATATACATTTAAATATATAACCAGAAGAGGAAAAACACAAATTCATAATTCGAGTTCAAGCTTTATTCTGACGATATTGTTACGGTATATGCTATATGTAGAGTAACATTACATAGTGTGTATTTTTGTCCTTAATATCCACGTACAATATTTTTCGGATATGCAAGGCCAGGAAGTGGAACCTGAAGAACTCCTGTCGCAACGTAGGGATGGGCACAGGAATGGAAGACACTTGGAGTTGAACGCCTGGAATTCTCGGTAGGACGAAATCGTGACCAAAATTCAATGCTACACTCTTGTAGGAACCATCTTGCCTGTAAGACGTTGGTTGTGCAGTGTAACTGCAATGACTGCAATTGCCAGAAGGATAAAGACACTTCATTGTCGTAGTATCTTGTTTGATAGAGGTTGTATAATATAAAGTATTGTGATGTGTGTACTCGGGCTCCCAGTATCTCAATTGCTAGTAGTTTTATATTCCAGATAGTCATGTGAAGGGACGAGGATAAATATATACAAGTTATCTCAATTATTAAATGATTATTAAGTTAAAATTTTAAAATACACTGATCACCGCAGTTTCATATTTGGAATTCGAAACAGACAATGTAGTATATGAGCTTGGAATATTTGATTAGTGTTAATTAAATGACTTAACAGCATATTATCTATATAAACTTTGAAAAATCAGAAATATAACTGCTTACTGATACCAATTGATGGTCAGTCGTTCTGATCCAAGTATGCAGATTGCTCAGATATTAGAACTTTGAAAAATTTGCTTTTGATATTTTATTTTTTAGATCCTCAGATAGTTCTTGTACAATTGATTCAAGGTATGTTAATTAGTTATTCAATAGAACTGTTGAGTACTCTGACTCGAAATTGTTTGTTTTTATACTTTATAAAGGAATAATAGCTTTGTGAAAATGCTACTTAAAAGGAGTAGGGAAGCATGGTGGATTATGCGGAGTGGAAAGCTCCGCAATGTTAGGGTAAGTTCGACGAAAATTGTATGCCAGAATCTAACCAAGTCTGACAATTGTTGCGGGAGTGACTGGAGTACAATCCATGTAATAGACGAACTCCCGGCCAGCAGAGGTACAGTTCGGACCTGGACGTACCAGCGTTGGTCCAGAGGTTTGTTTCTGCAGTTGGACTGACAGAGATTGGAGTTCCTGATTTTGGCCCAATAAAGTAAGAGTGGTGTTTGTCTGGGTATTATACATATACTATATATATTATATGAATTAATTTAATATGTGCGTAATATATGATATGCAACACATATATGAATATATATATATAATATTATATTAATTATGATATATATAGCATATATTTATATATATAAATATATACATATATGATATATGTATACATACACATATACATGTATGATATATGCATAATATATATATAATATATATATATAATTCACCGCGAATATGTATATATATCTATATATATCTATATATACATAATACATATATGGTGTATACGTATGTATATATATATACATGTATGTTTGTATACAACACACAACACACAAACACACTACACACATATATATACTATCATATATATATATATATATTATATATCTATATAATATACTATATACTTTATATTTTTATATATATTATATATATAATATGTATTTTTAAATGTATATATTTATTAATAAATGTTATACTATATATATATAAAATATGTATATATATATATTCATATATATGTGTATATATATATAAATACACACATATACGTGTGCATATACATATATATTCTATATATATATGATTTATATTTTTATATGTATATATATAGAATATTTATGTTTTATAACTTATTTATATGTATATTTATATTCATATGTATATTTATGTATTTTTATATACATATATGTATGTATACTACATTAACACAACCAGAAGGGAGAACCACAAATCATAATTCGAGTTCAACAGATTATTCTGGACGAGTTATGCTAAAATGCAGAGTAACATTACATAGTTTGTCTTTTTTGGGGGAATAATATCCCGTAAATATTTCCGATATGCAATAGCAGAAGTGGAACCTGAAGAACTCCTGGCGCACGTAGGGATGGGCATAGGATGAAGAAAACTTGGAAGTTTGAACGCCTGGAATTCTCGGTAGACGCAATCTGACCAATTCAATGCTACACTCTTGTAGAACATCTTGCCTGTAATACTATGGGTTGTGCAGTTGTAACTGCAATGACCTGCAATGCGAGGATAAAGGCACTTCTTGTCCGTAATATCTTGTTTGAACTAGAGTATATATATAAAGTATTGTGATGTGTGCCCTCGGACTCCCAGTCCTCCCAATGCTAGTCGTTTTATATTCAGGTATGTCATGTGAGGACGGGATATATGTATAAGTTCTTCTCAACTACATAATTACATTGATTATAGAATCTTCACTTAGCAAAATACGTATAAGAATATGATGTGACTTTTCGACTAAAATCTAGAAAACTGATGAAATTTAATTCTCGCGGCACAAACTTTACAGCTTGTGAGTTAATACCTTGTGATAATACATGAAGTAGTCACGTTTTGAATGAAACATGACAAATTATATAATTCTCACTGTGCATTACTTGATTTCTTTAATCACTTTAATATATTATATCAACTGAATAACTTAAAACTGCTGATTCAATATCTCATTTGCAATCGTTCTGTAGTCTTGGATTCTCCCGCATACAGGAGCTGAAAGAAGCTTTTTTCTTTTATTCACTCGTATAACTCTATACAATACTTTCTCGGGTAGTCAGGTTATTAGTAGACTTTTGACTCCCCTGTTTCAATTAAGGCGGGAATTATACGTAAAACACGTATGGTACGGTTTAGATATGCAAATCTAGAGACTGAATGATTAGTGTGTAATTACGCTTACATATGCATACGTTGAATAAATTGACTTATCATATATTAAAATTATAAAAAAAAACGTAACCAAGAGCGAGAATTTGAACAATAAATTATATCCAAGTATACGTATTATTATATTGAAACGGTATTTTATTTTATTCCTCATTCTCTGTAATAAAATTAATGTCTTTAATTCATTAAATGGAAATGGATAGAAAATGCTGATCAATCCATATTGAATTTTGTCCCTTTTCAATAATCACAGTTAAAGCTTTTTCGATATCTAACTGAATATATAAACTCTTTTTTCTCTTTTATTCATTCTTAGTATCCATATAGAATACTTTGCGTAAAACCAGGAAGTGGAATTCCTGACTCAACACTGTTATATGAAAAGGCTGGATAGGATCACATTAAGAAAATGATATTCAATTTTATTCTCTGTTATTATTCCAGTTTTTTATATTGAGTGCTAAATATATAAAAATAAATATATATCTATGCATATATGTATGTATATAATTGAATGCATATATATAATTGAATGCATATATATAATTGAATGCATATATATAATTGAATGAATATATATAATTGAATGAATATATATAATTACATTTATATATGTATATACATATATATGTAATCAAGTGTGTGACAGATATGAAATAATTATAATAATTCATTATTATTATATATTTTTAAAAAATATTTTTGCAAAAAAATATATATATTAAAGTAAAAAATAAGATAATAAAAAACGTTCTTCTTGAGTTGACTTGTTATCATAACATCTGTCTCTTTCCTCTCCAAATGATGATAATAGAAACGAAGAATGACATGCCCCCTACTATTAGTCTACCACTTCTTTAACTTTCACCACTTTACTCTCCCTCTCCCCCCTTTATTTCTTTGTTGTTTACTAACAGATTAGGAAAATCAAAATAAGATCATTCGATTTCAACGCTTTATTTTGACGCTGTTGTGACAGCGTTTTAAGCTATGTATAGAGTATCATTACATTGTGTATTTTTGTTCTTTAATGACCACGTACAATATTTTTCGGATATGCAAGGCCAGGAAGTGGAACCCTGAAAAACTCCTGGCGCAACCGTAGGGATGGGCACAGAACGGAGACCACTTGAGTGAAACATCCTGGAATTCCTCGGTAGGAACGAAACCGGACCAAAATTCATGTACACTCTTGTAGGAACCTCTTTGCCTGTAAGTTGGTTGTGCAGTTGTAATTGCAATTACTGCAACTGCCAGGAGGATAAAGCACTTCATTATGGTAATGATATCCTGCTTGACTAAGGATAAGTCCGATATGCGAAGCTTGGCCTCGCCCGGGCTATGCATGAGGGGAGCCGGCCTGTGTCGGCCTAATGCCGACCTCGCATCACGTGTGTCGCCTGGTGCTGACTCTGCTGAACCTAGTCCTTACCCGCCGTGGTGCCCAGCTCCGCAGTGACCTCCAGGCGACAATTGCAACTTCTCGCGCCTGGGCGGGGCGCGAACCGCCGACCCCTCGGATGAGAGGCCGACACGTTACCATTGTACTAGCCCGGAGGCTCCTGCTTGACTAGAGGTTGTATAATATAAGGTATGGCTGGTATCGTGCTCTGTGTGCACTCGGGTTCCCAGTCTCTATCTATATTCCATATATGTCAAGTGAACTGTTTTGTCCTATTTTGTTTAATGCAAATACCGTAATTATATAATTAAGTGAAGAAATAAGAGAAGATTGTTGATTAGTAATATATCTTATTTATTTTCATATATATAGCCATATTTTCAGGAATATAATTGAACGAACGTATATTTTTTTCAGCCTAAGTATCCACATTCATTATTTTGCGGATATATAGAACCATGGAGTGAACTCTGAAGACATGGTTTGATTACACTTATTAAATTTGTCTTACTCCATAATGTAATTTACTAAGAATAAGACATCACATTTATACACAAGGTCTTTTATTAAGAATAGGATTATCCTTATTTCTGCAAAAGGCAAGAGAAAGGAAAAAAAAAAAGATCCTGGACCGGGACGTTTATCTTGGCCAAAATTCGCTTAGAAGTGAAGCTTCCGATAAAGGCTTTGTATCTCTACTTAGACCCCAAAATCATGCTCAAAGAACGTCGTTCGCAGCAATCGTTTTTAACCTTTAAACGAAGGATATCTTATCAGCTATGCGATTCAGTTCATAAATCTGCAGATTCTTTACTTGGTTGATTAAGAAATGTGTCTAGTCATCCAGTGTTGGTAGAGACTGAGGTATTACATTCCTTATGAGTATAATAATAGTATAGTATAATCGAGGTGTAACTCGCGGAAAACTCAAATTCTATGGTTAATGAAAACAAACAAAATTAATATTTGAGAGAAAAAAAAAGGTATGATGACCATCACAAATGGTGAAAGAACTGTAAAATAAGTCGGGGGGGGGGGGGGGGAGACATGGCATTACGGCTTGAGAACCGATTTTTGGGTCCTCGTGTTCTTGAGTTCTTATATTAACTGACAAATAACTCGTTATGTGAAGGAAAAAATCCTTGTATTCTGTATATAATTCCTTGTATACTATATATAATTACTTGTATACTATATATAATTCCTTGTATATTATATATAAATCCTTGTGTACTATGTATAATTCCTTGTATACTATATATAATTTCTTTTATACTATATGTAATTCTTTTTATACTATATATTAATCCTATACTATATGTAATTCCTTGTATGCATGACAAAGCCTCAAAAATGCTATGCACGAAGCAGCAGTTGAATCCTTCGAAGTGAAAAAAGCCACCTGAAGACTGAATGACTGATAGCCTGGATGTTCTTGAACCTCTTATAATTGCCAAAAGGAAGGCACATAAAATATATGAAAAGATGGCTACACGCAATACACTCATGGCACTCACACAAGCGCAGACTAAGCTACAAAAAATCAGCAGATACCTGTGCCAGCAGGTACTAAACAAACTCTGTGACGATATCCAAAAGGCTTCAGATGAAGGAATCTCGAAAGAGATATACAGAGCCCTGAACAAAACCGTAGGACCCAAAGTGAAAAATGTTTGCCCACTTAAGCAGTTGATGGGACTCATCATTGATTCTGCACAGAAGATGGCGATATGGGTTGAACATTACTCAGAACTATATGGCGAACCAAGAAGCATCAGTAATACAGCTTTATCCTCTACACCCAACTT
>NC_051398.1:14039485-14054485 GCF_015228065.2 Penaeus monodon | reverse complement strand
GGCACTCACACAAGCGCAGACTAAGCTACAGAAAATCATCAGATCCTGTGCCAGCAGGTACTAAACAAACTCTGTGATGATATCCAAAAGGCTTCAGATGAAGGAAACTCGAAAGAGATATACAGAGCCCTGAACAAAACCGTAGGACCCAAAGTGAAAAATGTTTGCCCACTTAAGGCAGTTGATGGGACTCATCATTGATTCTGCACAGAAGATGGCGATATGGGTTGAACATTACTCAGAACTATATGGCGAACCAAGAAGCATCAGTAATACCGCTTTAACTTTGAAACAATGACTGAACTTGATGATGTAGCAACCATGTAGGAAGTGGAGAATGCTTTAACTAAAGCACACGTCTGCAGGGAAAGCCCCGGGAAACGATGGCATCCCAGCTGTTTTACGTGGAATTACATATAGTATAATAGCAAGCAGTAATATTATTCGTTCGCCTCACACACCAAAGAAATATGAACGATGTAACTTATATATATATATATATATATATATATATATAATTGCATATATAATTATATATAGACATAAATTTGCATATAAATACATGTAGTATATACATATATACATATAAATATGAATGTATATACATATAGATAAAAATGTATATACATATAAATATAAATGTATATACATATAAATGTATATACATATATACATATAGATTTTCCTACACACATACATATGTACATATATATATATAATATATAATATATATATATATACATATATATATATATATATATTTTATATATATATATATATATTCATGCATATACAGTATATGTATCTATAAAATCTGTATATCTACATAAAATACAAAAATGTAGTTGTCTGTCTTAATATATATTCATTTTTATATATATATAATTATATATATATTATTCATATATTATATTATTATATATATTTGATATATATATATATATGAATATTATATAAAATATATATTATATATATAATATATATATGAACAAATATATATATTCATATATATTATATTATATATATATATATATATATATATATAATATATAATATATCTGTGTGTGTATGTATGTATGTGTGTGTGTTAATGAAATTGCAGTTTTGCCATTAGTTTTTCTACTTTGAATGGCAAAACACCGAGAGAGAGAGACAGAGAGAGATGCGGGGCGGAAAGTTCATACGTTTAAACAAACTCAGTTCATACGGGAGTGAAGGAATAAACAATCCGAATGAAAAGAGATATCATTTACGTGGAGAAGTTTGAATCTTTTTACATAGACATCGATAGACAGACAGTTAGGTAAATAGGTTGACAGACAGACATTTGCATACGAAGAGGGATGAATGGATATATTTACAGATGGAGAGAAAGATAAATGTAACCAAAACATTGGGATTATGATAAAAATCAATTTAGTCGAAGATCAATTTATTAGTAAAAGTGTAGCAATGTTACCAGTTGCACATAGCGTCATTTAATATCTATGCACAGTATTTTGCGACAATGTAAGGGCAGGAAGTGGAACCCTGAAGAACTCCTGGCGCAACGTAGGTATAGGCAAAGGAACGGAAGACACTTGGAGCTGAATGCCTGGGATTCTTGGTAGGACGAAATCGTGACCAAAATTTAACCCTATACTCTTGTACGAACCATCTTGCCTGTAAGAAGTTGGTTGTGCATTTGTAAGTGCAATGGATGCAACTGCCATGAGGATAAAGCACTTCATTGTGGTAATGATGTGTTGTCTGACAGAGGTCATACTATTTAAGGCTGTTTGTATTGTATATGGTGTGCACTCGGGGTCCCAATCTTAATGTGAACGTTCTCTTACTCCATATATTTCATATGGAGGAATTAGGATAAACATGTATGATTATATGATACATAGACAGACAGGTATGGTATGATTTGATTTACATATTCTAACCAAAATGTGAAGAACTAAATTACTTATTCTCATATACAAAAAATACATATGTGAATAAATGAGTCACACCTAAATTGCACAATGCAAAATAATACAATATCTCATTGTCGCTTTACTTGTTTTCACTTAGTTTGTATATTGCAATTACTTTGATTAGGCGATCAAAGTGAATATATGCAGGACTGCTAATTAGTACTCTGTGTCTCTCTCCCTCTCTTGATTTTGCCATTTGATTGTTTTTTTTTAGGGTTTATGGTGTAATTATCATTAGCATGTTTAGCTTGTATGTTTGTGTGTAACTCATACGTACATAATTATCTGAATGGCAAAACACCGAGAAAAAAGAGAGGAGGGTATGGATCTGAATCTCTGGCAGACACTTTTGAAAAATAAAGATACATAGAAATAAATGAAATAAAGAGATGAACTAGCTTGCTTTCATAATCTCACTGCTCTACACAGGAAAGTTCAGACGTTTAAATCTAACTCATTTAACGTGCTGCTATTGAGAGTGACTGATTGATAGATCGATAGACATTTACATACGGATATAGAATGCTTATATAAACATATGGATATACATACATACATATATAATATAATATATATTTAACTTTATTATAATATATTATATATTATATTATTATATATATATATATATATTAGAGAGAGAGAAAAAGGGTTGTAAGCATGCTTTACACAGACACACAGTTAACTAGATAGATAGACACTTTACATGCAAACAGAGACGAATGGATATGTACATAGATGGAGAGATAGATAAATAGATAGACAGAGTGAATTATGATCATGCTTACACACCAGATCCCAGTTAAAAATTTTTAATGTCTTTATCAAAAACAAAAAAAACCAAAAAAAAAAGTAGCTTATAATCGAAAGCCTTAGTACATAGACAAATCAAGATTTTAAAATGATTTAAAAAGCCCTCCCTTCGTTCCCCCAGCAGTCGTTTTGATTTTACTTTTGATATCATGGCTATAAATATAGTAAGTTGATTAACAATTCTGACAAATTGATTATAGAAGTTAAGAAAAATCAAGCTGCATTGAAAATCCTTATTATTCTTAATGTTAAATTTACAACGAAACTGGTATAATGGTAATCTTAATAAAAAGGGCATAATCAATATGCAAGAGTAACAGAAGATAAAATGATAAAAGTTGATTCTTTTTTTAAAAACACTGGAAAGGGAAGTTTTGAAGGACGGGGCCCGAGGGCACCCGTAACGATAGGGATAATACCTTAAATTGTATGACCTCTGCTCAAACGAGATATTCTTACCACAATGAAGTGCTTTATCCTGCTGATAGTTGCATTCACTGCATTGAAACTCCCAAAAACCAAGTCTTAAGGAAAGGGGTTCCCTAAAAGAGGTAGCATTAAATTTTGGGGTCACGATTTCGTCTACCAAAATTCCAGGCGTTCAATCCAAGGTCTCCATTCCTGGCCCATCCTACGTTGCGCCAGGAGTTCTTCAGGGTTCCACTTCCTGCCCTTACATATCCGCAAAATATTGTACATGGTTACTGAGGCAGAACAGTGCAAAAACTAATGTACAAGTGTATATAGCTAAACAATGCAATAATATGACTGAATAAAATGTGACTTTTCTCTATTAATATTTACACGTATTCCAAGGGGTTAAAAAACGGTAAAAATAAGAGAAAATAAAAACAATAGATAAAAGAAGCAATGATAAATGCAATTGGGAAGATAAAAATAGATTTTAAAGTACTTTTGACATGTTAAAGAATAACTTTGAAAAGTATTTTTATTAATAAAAATTTTAAAAAACCCCGGGAAAATAGGGGTATAAATTTTAAAAGAGTAGTATTAGTAATAAAAAAGTTGCCTCCCTTTCTCTCTCTGTTTATTTATTTTCCACCTCTCCTTGGCCTTTTCTTTATGCTTAGCCAGTACACTAGCACATTTCTTTTGCTCTTGTCAGTTTATAACATCCTTGTATTTTTCGTTCCATAACAACTTTACGAGATTTCAACTTTATAATTCTCCATATATGATTATAAAATAATGATATATTTATTTATATATTTTGTTATATTAAGTAGTATACAGTATAGTAGTTTTATAATACATACATAAATATATTATATATATATTTATATTATAAATAAATATTGTAGTATGTAATATAACATACATAACATGTATAAAAAACATATATATATAAAACATATAAAAACATAAAAAATTTACATAAAAATACAACTATATACTATAAATACATACATATTAATAAAATACTTACTTAATACATATAATAATACATTTTCTTTTTTAAGGGTGGTTCATGTCTGAGCCGCCGTGGTCACAGAGATACTTTTTTGTAGTTTTTCAGTTGTGATGCTTTTGGAGTGAGTACGGGTGGGGTCCCCATTTTCCTTTCCAGGAGAGTCCCGGTGGTACCTTTTTTAGGTAATTTTCTCTCTTTTACCCGGGGGCTTGGGACCAGCCTTGATTGGGCGGGTGGTCCCCCAGGGCTAGGTAGGAAATAAAGGTGAATTTTCCCTTTTCCCCCAGGGAACAACGTGGCGGTCGGGACTCAAACCCTTTTTGAATCAGATTGCCGTCGTGACGTCTTGACCGACGCTCAAACCCCTTTCGGCCCCGGGGCCCTTTGACATCAGGGGCTTCCATGATTTTTTTTAGAAATTTAGAGCGGGGTTTTTGCTATTCCCTTCCCGCCCGGTTTTTTTTATCGAGCCATCTCTATTTTCCCGCAGACTTGAGCTGGCTGGCCACCCAGTGGTAGGCAGGCAACGAGGGAAATTCCTTTCCCAAGGGAAAAAAAACGGCGGTCGGGGACTCGAACCCTCGAACTAGGATTTCCCTGTGACAGCTTGAGTCCGACGCTCTAACCCTTCGGCCACCGCGGCCCTCAAAATAATATATAATGTAAATACAAAAATATTACAAAAAAAAATAATCTTATACAAAATATAATAAATACATACATATATACTAAATATATTATATATAAATACTACTTATACATATTTATATATATATATATATTATATATATATATAAATACATACATACTTATAAAAAAAACACATACATAATTGTAGTATGTTATGTATAACACATACTATGGTATAATGTATTACATATATTTTTGGTATATAAAAATGCATATTATGTATATATATAATATATTATATAATTAATTATATATATTATTGTAAGTAATATATATGGTATGTAATTACATATGTATGTACATATAAGTATATATAAACATCCAAAATATGTATGTAATATTATGCACATATAATATATATATATCCCAATAATTATACAATAAAATGTGCATTTAAAATTATAATATATATATATATAATATATATAAAATTTACATTTATATGTAAGATAATGTTTAAAGAGTTGTTATATAATTACACACACTAACCGAATAGGAAAGATAAAAAATATAATTCGTGTTCAAAAACTTTATTAAGACGATATTGAGATATTTCTTTATTCTGTATATAGAATAACATTACATTGTGTGTATTTTTTCCTTAATATCCATGTACAATATTTTGGTATGAAAAGGGCAAAAAGGGGAACCTTGAAGAACTCTGGCGCAGGTGGGAGGGGACAGGAATGGGAAAACATTGGAGTGAACCCTGGAATTCTCGGTAGGACGAAAAACGGACCAAAATCCCAATGCTACACTCTTGTAGGAACCACTTTCCCGTAAGAAGTTGGTTTTCATTGTAATTGCAAAGATGCAAATGCGGAGGATAAAAACACTTTATTTGGGAATGATATCCTGCTGACTTGCTTGCTTGGATTTTGGGAATTCCCGCTTGACTGAGGTATAAAATAAGGTATTGGGATGTACTCTGTGTGCACTGGGTTCCCGTCTTTCAATGCTACTCTTTTTTTTATTCCAATTGTCAATGAACTGTTTTTTCTATTTTGTTTAAGCAAAACCGTAATTAATGATTTAAATGAAAAAAATAAAAAAAGTTTTTATTATAATATATCTAATTTTTTTTCACATTAAGCCACTTTTATTGAAAGAACGTTTTTTTTTTCAGAAAATGTACCCACATTCATTTTATTGCGGTATATAGAACCACGGATGAACTGTGAAGACAGGGTTTTGATTACACTTATTAAATTTGTTAATACAAAATTAAAATTTACAAAGAATAAGAATCACATTTATACCAAGGTTTTTTTAAAGAATAGCATTATCCTTTTTTCGCAATAAGAAGAGAAGGAAAAGAAAAGACCTGGCCGGGACTTTTATTTTGGGCCAAAAAAATTGCTAGAAGTAAAGTTTCCCGAAAAAGGCTTTGATTCTAATTAGCCCCCAAAAAACCCTGCTCAGAGAACGTCGTCAGCAGCTCGTTTAACCTTTAAAAGAAGGGGTTCTTATCACTATGCGATTCAGTTCAAAATCTGCAGATCTTTTCTTAGTTGATTAAGAAATGTGTCTAGTTATCCAGTGTTGGGAAGACTGAGGGTTTTCATTCCTTATGAGTATAAAAATAGTATAGTAAATGAGGGGTAATTCGCGGAAAACTCAATTCTATGGGTTTGTGAAAACAAACAAAAAACAATATTTGAGAGAAAAAAAAAAGGGGATGATGACATCAAATGGTGAAAGAACGGTAAAGTAAGTCGGGGGGGGGGGGCCCTGGGCGTAAAGGCTTTAGAAAGATTTTTTGGGGCCCCGGTTCTTGATTCTTATATTAAATGACTTTGACAAATAAATCGTTAGTGAAGGAAAAATTCCCTTTTATTTGTATATAATTCCTTGTATACTATATATAATACTGATACTATATATAATTCCTTGTATATTATATAAATTCCTTGTAACATGTATAATTCCTTTATCTATAATAATTTTTTTAAATATATGTAATTCCTTTTTTTACTATATATAAATTCCCTGTAACTATATGTAATTTTCCTGTATACATGACAAGCCCCAAAAAAATGCAGCACGAAACAGCAGTTGAATCCTTCGAAGTGAAAAAAGCCACTGAAGACTGAATGACTGATAGCCCGGAGGTTTTGAACCCCTTTTAATTTTTCAAGAGGGAGGGACATAAAATTTTGAAAAGAGGCTACAGCAACTCATGGCACTACACAGCGCAGACAAACACAGAAATCATAGACCTGTGCAGGGGTACGGGAAACAAACTCGTGATGATATCCAAAAGGTTCAGATGAAGGAAAACTCGAAAGAGATATACAGAGCCCTGAACAAAACTGTCGGACCCAAAGTGAAAAATGTTTGCCCACTTAAGTCAGTAAGATGATGGGACTCATCATTGATTCTGCACCAGAGGGCGAATGGGTTAAAATTATCGAACTCTAGGCGAAAAAAGAAGCATCAGTAATACGCTTTATCTTAACCCCAACTTTGAAACAATGACTGAACTTGATGAGGTAGCAACCATGTAGGAAGTGGAAAATGCTTTAACTAAAGCACACGTCTGCAGGGAAAGCCCCGGGAAACGATGGCATCCCAGCTGATCTGAAATGTGACCACTGCCTTCTGCCACATATGTACGACCTTCTGTGCAAATGCTGACGAGAAGGATCTTTTCCACCAGACGTGTTTTTCATGAATCCCTATACTGCATTTACCAGTGAAAGCAAAACGCTACCAGATTAGGAAAATTATGTTTATAATTCTATGTACAATTAGGGAATAAGTATAAACGTAAAAAAGAAATATAATTATTTTTCGTAAAAAAATTTCATAAAATATAATAGCAAACAGTAATTATTTGTTTGCTCACACCCAAAAAAATTGAAAAATGTAACTCATTTCTTCACTCCCTTTGTCCAAAGGGAGTGAAAACATCGTTGTTAACGCTGAATCAGTCACTTGAAATGATTTGTGGGAATACTCATTTAAAACCGTTATGTATTTTGAAAACTTATTATTCCACATCATTTCACTCGTGCTTATGAAGCCCCAAAGGGAAAGTAAGCATCAAACCTTTAACCCACACGGAATTTTTGGGGCATGCTTGATTAGTCATGGAAAAGGCATATGTAGGGATTTAAAAGCTGTTTATACATTCTTTTAATTATATATCGAAAACCTAAATTGGGATTCACTTAATCATCATTTTCACTTAATTCACGTAATCATTATTTTCTGTATTATAAATCATTAAAAAAAACCCAAAATATAGTGAGATATTCTATGAATTAACATTATTGAATTCAGATTCGTCTAATTGCCAGTTTCTATTTATAAAATTTCCTACTGTGTAAAGCTAGAAAGGAAAGAATATAATGAATCTTAATATGCTACTGCTGTCTATAAATTAGCAAGAGTAAGAATATAAATTTATTAAAAAACAATAAGTAGCCCGGGGAAAAATTTAAAAGGTTTATCTTTTTCCCTCACTTACAAATTAAATATTACGACTAGCAATTGAGGGGCTGGGGCTCCGATGACGCAGTAAACAAAAACGGCAAAACCCTTAAAATTTTTTGACCTCTGTTAAGCAACATCCTTACCATAATGAAGTGCTTTACCCTGTTGATGTTGCATTTTATTGCAGCTGCTACTGCAAACCAACCCCACAGGCAAAATGGTTCCTACAAGAGTGTACATTTAATTTTGGTCACGACTTGCCCACCCAAATTCCAGGGGGTTTTAACTCCCAATGTTTCCATTCCGTGCCCCTCCCTACGTTGCGCCAGGAGTTCTTTAGGGTTCCCCTTCCTGCCCGCATATCCCCAAAAAATATTGTACATGGATATTTAAAGGGAAAAAAAAATAACCCCAGTGTAATGTTATTTTACAAAGAATTTAAAAAGAGTCCAATATGCAGAATAAAGTTTTTTAACAGGAATTTTAAATTTTTTTTTCCCATTTGGTTTTTAGTGTATTTACTATTTTAAAAAAATATATATATAATATAACTATATGAATTAACATATATATTTACTGTAATTACAATATACCATATATATGATATACATATATGTACATACTTATAACTAATTATATGGTGTATATAAATTATATACATACATATACACATATGTATAGAAAGAGGAAAATGCAATGCCCCATTAATATCGATAAATGACAACCCCCCCTGACCAGGACCGAACCCAGGGCCTATGAATAAATACATACATACATAAAATTTTATATTATGTATATATTTTATATAATAAATATATAATGTATATATATATAATGTATAATTTATACATATAACTACATATATAGTATGATTCAATTTTATACATCTAATAATATAAACCTATATACTTATATTAAAATATATATAATATATATAATATATTAAATATATATATATATATCATACTACTATATTATATAAAAAAGAAAAAAACCCTTTCAACATTCGGATTTTTTTTTTTTTTTTTTTTGTGTGGGTCCTACCACCTTTTTTTATAAATGTTGAGTCAGGATGTTTTCAGAATTATGATTTTTTGTTTTTCCTATACTGGTAGTGTATATATGTATACATTATTATACTTATTTCACAAAAATCTGATATGAATCTAAAATATATATATTATATTTATATAATAATTGTATATTAATTAATATCACGGGTAAATTTTCATATATTACACTATAAAATTTTCTATACTACATAGTAACAAAAACATAAAATACAAAAAATACCATAATATTTAAATATAATGTAAATAATATGAAATTTTAAAGATATATATATATATATATATATATATATATAATACATATATTTTTTATACACACTACATAGTACAATTTTAACATATATACATTAAACAATATTATATCCATGCAAATATGTATTATTTATTTACATATGTGTGTATTTTAATAACATAAATGTATATATTCATATATATTATTATATTTCTGTATATGTTATATATCTATAATCTCATTTACATACAATTTTTACATAATGTAGTCTGTCATATATAATATATAATATATAAAAATATATATATATATAAAATATATAATATATATATATAATGTGTGGGGTGTGGTTTGTGTGTGTGTATAAATATATATAATATACTTTTGTAATTATATATTAAAAATATATATATATATATATACATTAAAATTTTCACATTGTTGTTTGTAGTATGTGCGTTATAATGAAATTGTAGTTTTGCCATTTGTTTTTCTACTTCTTTTAATGGTAAAACACCGAGAGAGAGACAGGGAGGGGGCGGAAAGTTCATACGTTTAGATATAGAAAAATAGATAGATGGAGAGAGTTTTGAATCATGTTTTACACAGACACGTAAAAGGTTTTAAGTAAATAGATTGACAGACAGACATTTGCATACGAACAGAGATGAATGGATATACTAACAGATGGAGAGAAAGATAAATGTAACCAAAACTTTGGGATTATGATAAAAAATAAAAATTGAGTTTGAAAGGTACATTTTTTTTTAGTAATATTTTTTGTTACCAAACGGGGGGCCATTACGTTTTTTTTTCCCAAATACTAGTACACATTTTGCGGATAGTAAGGGCGGGAAGTGGAACCCTGAGAACCTGGCGCAAGTGGGTATAGGAAAAGGGAAACGGAGACCTTGGAGCTAACCCCTGGATTTTTGGGGGGACAAAATCGGACCAAAATTTAACCCTATCCCTTTGTGGGAACCTCTTGCCTGTAAGAAGTTGGTTGTGCTTTGAAAGTGAAAGGGATGCAATCCCATGAGGATAAAGCATTCATTGTGTAAGATGTTTTGTTGACAGAGCTCTCTATTTAAGGCTTTTTTGTTTTGTTTGGGTGCACTCGGATTCCCAATCTTTCAACTGTGATACGTTTTCTTACTCCATATATTTCATATGAAGGAATTAGGATAAACATGTATGATTATATGATATACAGAGAGACAGGTATGGTATGATTTGATTTACACATTCTAACCAAAATGTGAAGAAGTAAATGACTTATTCTCATATACAAAAAATACATATGTGAATGAATGAGTCACACCTAAATTGCACAATGCAAAATTATACAATATCCTTATTGTCGCTTTACTTGTTTTCACTTAGTTTGTATATTGCAATTACTTTGATTAGGCGATCAAAGTGAATATATGCAGGACTGCTAATTAGTACTCTCTGTCTCTCTCCCTCTCTTGATTTTGCCATTTGATTGTTTTTTTTCTAGGGTTTTGGCTAATTATCATTAGAGTTAGCTTTTATGTTTTGTGTAACTAACGTACTAATTTTTGAATGGGAAAACCCGGGAAAAAAAAAGAGGGGTATGAATCTGAATCTCTGGCAGACACTTTGTGAAAAATAAAGATACATAGAAATAAATGAAATAAAGAGATGAACTAGCTTGCTTCTCATAATCTCACTGCTCTACACAGGAAAGTTCAGAGTTTTTTAAAACTAACTCATTTAACGTGGCATTGAGAATGACTGATTGATAGATCGATGGACATTTACATACGGATATAGAATGCTTATATAAACATATGGATATACATACATACATATTTATAAAATATATATATTATATTATATATTATATATATTATATATATATAAATATATATAATATATATATATAAAATTAGAGAAGAGAAAAAGGGGTTTTAACTGTTTACCAAAAACCCACGTTAAATAGATAGATAGACACTTTTCAGCAAACAGAGAGAAGGATTTACATAAGGAGGAATAGATAAATAGATAGACAGAGTGAATTATGATCATGCTTTACACACACAGATACCAGCTAGACATATTCTAATGATACTTTTATCACAAACACAAATAAACCAAAAACAAAATGTAGCTTAACAATACCGAATAGCACTTAGTACATAGTACAAATCTAAGATGTCTTAATGAGTTAAAGACCTGCCTTCGATTCCCCAGCAGTCGTTTTGATTTTACTTTTGATATCATGGCTATAAATATAGTAAGTTGATTAACAATTCGGACAAATTGATTATAGAAGTTAAGAAAAATCAAGCTGCATTGAAAATCCTTATTATTCTTAATGTTAAATTTACAACGAAACTGGTATAATGGTAATCTTAATAAAAAGGGCATAATCAATTTGCAAGAGCAATAGAGGATGAAATGATAAAAGTTGATTTCTTTATTTGAATCATCTGGAATATGAGAAGTATTGAAGGACTGGGAGTCCGAGTGCACACAGTATACGATAGGGATAATACCTTAACTTGTATGACCCGCCAAACAAGATTTCTACCATAAAGAAGTGCTTTATTTTGCTGGGTTTGCTTCATTGCACTTGCAACTGCACAACCCAAATTCTTACAGGCAAGATGGTTCCCCAAGTATGTAATTGAATTTTTTGGCACGATTTCGTCCACCCCGAATTCCCGGGGTTTAAATCCAAGTGTCTTCCTTCTGTGCCCTTTCTACGTTGCGCCAGGAGTTCTTCAGGGTTCCACTTCCTGCCCTTAAATATCCGCAAAATATTGTACATGGTTACTGAGGCACAGGAACACAAAAACTAATGTATATAGGTAAACACTGCAATAATATGACTGAATAAAATGTGACCTTTCTCTATTAACATTTACACCTATACCTTAAAATCAGTATTGGGGTTAATAATTCAATAAAAGCGGTAAAAATGCGAAAAAAATATGCGAATGAATGTCTAATAAATTCAACAGGGGAGTATTAGTAAAAATAAGGCCCCTTCTCTCTTGTTATTTATTTACCCACCCTCCCTTGGGCCTTTTTTTATCACTTAGCCACAAATTTTCTTTTGCTCATTTTCGTTTTTCACATCCTTGTTTTTTCGTTTCCATAACAACTTTACGAGATTTTAAACATTAAAACTTTTCCCTAATTTTATATATATAAATACCACCACACACACAACAACAAATACACACACACATATATATATTTTATAATATATTATATATTAATATATAAACTATATATATGTATAAATAAATAAACATACATAATAAAAATACAAATACATAGAAAACAAAAATATATACATAGAAATAATACATATAAAACAAACATATATACATACATTTTATAAATACAACATAATATTATATAAAAATACATTTCCTCCCTTTAGTATCCGCAAAAGGTACAGGATACTGGATGAAAAAAGAAGAAAAAAAAAATTTTCAATAAAATTCTCGAGATATGCTATAGGGAAATATGATAGATTTGATTTATACTTTTTTATTAAAGTTGGTATTAATTGCGATCCCTTCTCATTTAAATTTTCTTGTTCATTAATTACAGATTTGTATCTACGAATAAGATAGAAAGAGAAAAAAAAACTACATTCAAAAACCGTATTAAATTTTTTCAGTGTTAAATTTTCAAAGAAACTGGATAAAGGTATTGAAAGGGTTACATGTATATAAAATTTTTTTTCCCCGATAAACACATAGAATCTCACAAAACAAATGTCAGATTATATAGTCTTATACTGTCAAATGGGCTGACCATCAGGAAAATTGTACGAGTATGTGGGGGCTGAGACCACAAATTAATTTTTGCACATTTGCTTAGAAAAATAACCAACTTAAGATGATGATCGTAATTCGCTAAGAAAAAATCTACAGTCAATATAAATTTAAGTAGTAGTCGGGGATAAAGATAAAAGTCGATTTCTTCATCGAAAACCGGGAAAGAGAGAGACAAAACATTTTGAGGGACTGGGAACCCCGAGTGCACCGGATACGAACAGATAATATTTTAAAATTGTATGACCTTATTTAAAAACAATAAATCCTTACCACAATGAAGTGCTTTGTCCTGTGATAGTTGATTCACTGTACTTGCAATGAAAACCAATTCTTACAGGCAAAGGGTTTCCTACAAGAGTTTAGCAAAATTTTGGGTCACGTTTCGTTTACCAGGAATTCCGGCGTTCAACCAAGTGTCTTCCATCCTGGGGCCCATCCCTACGTTTGCGCCAGGAGTTCTTCAGGGTTCCTGCCCTTACATATCCGCAAAATATTGTACATGGTTACTGAGGCACAAGAGTGCAGAAGCTAATGTAAAGATAGAACAAAGCGTTGCAATAATACGACCGGAATAAAACGTGATCTTTCATTCTTTCTGTTTACATTTATCTTATTTACATGGCATCAATAATAGCAATAACAGTGGAAATCTGTGATGTTATGAGAACAACCATTGTATGTAAAATATTTATTTTTATCTATTACATAAAATCTAAAATTTTCGGGAGAGGGTTTTTAAAAATTTCAACCGTTTATATTTTTTAATATGTTAATCAACCTTGCCCTTTAGTAACAGCTCTTCTAACTCGCATGTTTACACAGGATATATAATATGTAAATTTTATATATGTTATATTATTATTATAATTTTAATATTGTACTATTATATATATATATATATATATATATATATATATATATATATATATATATATATACTTTGAATATTTACATTTATACAATGTCAATATTAATATCGTCTAGTAGTTGCGGTTTGCTTTAGATTAGTTGGCATCTTTTTTATGTATGTTTGTGTGCGCGTGTGTGTATGTATAACGTGTGCATATGTCCATAGTATATTTATATGTCTATCCATATCTGTCCGTATGCAAATCTCTGTCCAGTCAGTTACTCTCTCCTTGCATACTGGATATTCTTATTTCAGTATTTTATACATTGGCTGTGTGGCCTTTTCTACTTAGGGTAAAGCACTATCAAACCGTAGACAGATTATGAGAAGGAAAATATTTCATCACTTTGTTGATCTTATTTTTATTCTCTGTGTAGGTAAACGATTGCATAGCTGTTATAAAATCCTCAGACGCAAGTAATAAACCTATGTAAAAAGTACTGAGTTTCTACAATGTTATTCATAAAAAAACGCAAAAATTTCCCCCTTTTTGGCCCCCCCCCCCCCTTTTTTTTTTGTTTTCGTCTTTTTCTTTTTTTTGGGAAACCTTCTCCCCCTAAACTCCCCCCTCTTCCCTTCTTTTTGTCGGTTTTTCCCCTATTTATAATTTTTTTTCTAAAAAAAAATTTTTGA
>NC_051398.1:14026437-14039385 GCF_015228065.2 Penaeus monodon | reverse complement strand
ACCAAAATGCTGAATAATGTGACTTTTCTCTATTAACATTTACACGTATTCCTTAACTCATGTACATGGGGTTAATAATCGCAATAACAGCGGTAAAGATAAGCAGAAAAAAATATGCGAATGAATGTACTAATAATAGAGAGAAATAATAACAATAGATAAAAGATAGCAATGATAAATGCTAATTGGTATAGATAAGAATAGATTAATAATGGTACTTTTGACAATGTTATGAGAATAACTTTGAAATATGTATCTTTATTACATAAATTCTAAAAACCTCGGATAGATAGGTGTATAAATTTCAACAGGAGTAGTATTAGTAATAATAAGTTGCCTCCCTTTCTCTCTCTGTTTATTTATTTACCTACCTCTCCTTGGCCTTTTCTTCATCGCTTAGCCAGTACACGTAGCACATTATCTTATGCTCATTGTCAGTTTATACACATCCTTGTATTTTTCGTTCCCATAACAACTT
Organism: Penaeus monodon; assembly: GCF_015228065.2. Classification (NCBI taxonomy): domain Eukaryota; kingdom Metazoa; phylum Arthropoda; class Malacostraca; order Decapoda; family Penaeidae; genus Penaeus; species Penaeus monodon. The sequence goes on along the minus strand of NC_051398.1, from coordinate 14,038,907 downwards.
TACGAGATTTCAACTTTATACACTTCTCCATATATGTATATATATAAATACTTATATATATATTATATATATATATATATATATATATATATATATATATATAAATATATATATGTATGTATGTATATATAAACATACATATATATGTATAAATACATATATATATATATATATATACATACATATATACATATAAATACTTACATATAAATACATACATATATACATACATATATATAAATACATACATGTATACATACATATATATAAATACATACATATATACATACATATATACATGTATATATATATATGAATACATACATACATATATATATATATATATATACTTCCTGCTCTTAGATATCCGCAAAAGTGTACATGGATACTGAGACTGAATAAAGAAGAAGAAAAAAATTCTTTCAATAAAATTCTCGAGATATGACTATAGGAAGTATGATAGATTAGATTTATACTTTATATTAAAGTTGGTATTAATTGTCGATCCTTCTCATTAATTTACTTAGTTCATATAATTACAGACGTTGTAGCATACAGAATAAGAGAGAAAGAGAAAATAAGCTACACTGAAATGCCATATTATTTTTACAGTGTTAAATTTACAAAGAAACTGGTATAATGGTATTCGTAAAAGAGGCTTACATGTATATAAATTTGTTTCCATGATAAATCACATAGAATCTCACAATACAAAGTGTCAGCATTATATAGTCTTCATACTGCCACTGGTCTGACACATCCACGAATATTGTACGAGTATGTGGGTGCTGAGACTCGACAATTAATTTCTGCACATTTGCTTAGAAAATATATACCAACTTAAGATAGATGTATGCGTAATTCGCTAAGAAAAAATCTACAGTCAATATGCAATTAAGTAGTAGTAGAGGATAAATTATAAAAGTGGATTTCTTCATCTGAAATATCCGGAAGATGAGAACGACTAACAGTTGAGGGACTGGGAATCCGAGTGCACACGGTATACGATACAGATAATATCTTAAATTGTATGACCTCTACTTAAACAATAAATCCTTATCACAATGAAGTGCTTTATCCTGCTGATAGTTGCATTCACTGCACTTGCAACTGCACAACCAACTTCTTACAGGCAAGATGGTTCCTACAAGAGTGTAGCATTGAATTTTGGTCACGATTTCGCCCTACCAAGAATTCCAGGCGTTCAACTCCAAGTGTCTTCCATTCCTGTGCCCATCCCTACGTTGCGCCAGGAGTTCTTCAGGGTTCCACTTCCTGCCCTTACATATCCGCAAAATATTGTACATGGTTACTGAGGCACAAGAGTGTAGAAGCTAATGTATAGATAGAACAAAACGTTGCAATATTATGACTGGAATAAAATGTGATCTTTCAATTCTTTGGGTTTACATTTATCTTATTTACATGGCACTGATAATAACAATAACAGTGATGTTATGAAAACAACTATTGTTTGTAAAATATTTACCTTTATCTATTACATAATTCTCGGGTGGATGGGTTTATAGATTTCAACCATTATGTGTTCATTTTTAAATTTGTAAAGATCTAACCTTACCTCTTCATGTATCAGCGTTATAGTGCACAAACACATATATAACAAAGAGATAGATTGAGACATAAGAGGAAGATCGAAGGTGAAACATATTCATTAATATATTTGAATTTAAGATAATAACTGTAGGGCAGCACAGTTTTCATTTTTGTCTTTTATAACTTTCCAGTTTCTCTCTAAGGGTTTTAAAGTAGCAATGAGATAAATCGTTTCGCTAGATGAAAGTAATAAAATGATTTTTTGTGTGTAGTTTGTTTTTGGTTTGCGATGTAATTATAATTATAATATTTTTTCTCTTGTTAGTGTTTCTTTCCGTGTGTGGCCATGCCATATGTCAAAACGCTCTCTCTCTATATCTGTCAATCATTATATATCTGTCTATCTTTGTCCGTATATAAATATATATATAATTACATCGGGAGCTAAGAGGAAACTACAAAATATACATATATATATATATATGTATACATATCTATATATTTATAAGTATATGTAATTATATGTATATGTATATATATCTCTATGTATATACATTTATGTATATATACATTTATATGTGTATGTATGTATATGCATATATATATATGTATATATACATATGTGTATGTATGTATATGCATATATATATATGTATATATACATATGTATATGGGTATATATGTATGTATTTATTCCGCTAAGTAAGCCATCTTTCTCAGCAATAAGAGAACATTCCCAACTTTACTCACACCCTTTGGGGTAACACAGATTTTAGTATTCTATCTTCACACTCCTCTCTCTCTCTCTCTCTCTCTCTCTCTCTCTCTCTCTCTCTCTCTCTCTCTCTCTCTCTCCTCTCTCTCTCTCCTCTCTCTCTATCTCTCTTTCACTCTCTCTTTCTTTCTCTCTCTCCCTCTACCCACCTCTCTCTCGCTTCTCTGACAATTTTATGTAGGTTTGTTCAACTTTGTCTATATAAATGTTCATCTACCAATCAATTTATATCACATTCTTTCTCCTTTATTTATATAAACTGGCTAAGGTTAGAATATTAAATCTGAGCTATATATAACCTTTTTCAATGTTTTGTTGGCATTATCATTTAAGCATACACACACACACACACACACACACACACACATAACACACACACACACACACACACACACACACACACACACACATATATATATATATATATATATATATATATATATATATATATATATATATATACGTATATATATACATATATACACATATACATATATATACATATATACATACATATATATAGACATTTACAAACACACACACACACACACATATATATAAATATACATACATATATATACACATACCATATATAAATATATATATATATATATATATATATATATATATATATGTATATATAAATATACATATATATACATACATATACATATACATACATATACATACATATACATTTACATACATATGTATATATATACATACATATATGTACTCAAATATATATATATATACTCTCTCTGGTTTAACACATCCACGAAATATTGTACGAGTATGTGGATGCTGAGACTGGACAGTTAATTTCTCCAGATTTTGCTCAGAAAATATTTACTAAATCTTAAGATACATGTATGTGTAATTAGGTAACAGAATATGCAGTTAAAATGCAATTTAGTAGTAGTAGAGGATAAATGATAAAGGTGAATTTCTTCTCTTGAAATATCTGGAATTCTGACAAAATGATGATAAAGAAGATTATTAGTATTTCATCCAATCAAACGGAATTTAAAGATTTATGATGTGTCGATCCCGACAGATGAGGAGCCATTCGGGAAAAGCGCTTATCTTGCGAGCTGACATTTACATTCTTAAAATTTTACTGTCAATAACAAGGAGAGAGACTTCCTTTTAGTCAGATACTACTTTATAATAGTCCAGTACGACAGCATCAATTATAGAACCATTTAGTCGAGTCTCTTAATATTATTATTATTATTTTTTTCACATCAACTTAGATTACTGTACAAAACAGTAGAGAAGAGAGGCTGAAACAAACCATACTATTATCCAGGAGCGGATCCGAACGAAAACAGTAAATTAAAAAGAAGAGCTAAAATATCTTCATTTTGTGTTATTGGATGAAAGACACCTATCAGTAAAGGAATGGACAGGCTTAGAAAGATGATGGAGAGGAAAAAACGGACTGAGAAATAGCCAACCCACAGAGGCAAAAGGCCATACTGATAGCAAAATGAAGAAATAACAAAATTCAAGAGCGCAAGACCGGGAAGACTAAAAGAATAGGAAAGGCCTACAACGAATGTAATTATGTGTGAGAAAGTATAAAAAGAAAATGAAATCTCGTAAAACTGTCTAATAATAAAAAATGCAAGACTATCCATAGACATATAATTAACATAAGAGGCATAAAATTTCTTGCGATTAGTATCCGCATGTATATGAGGTAAGGAATAGGTATGAATGAAAACAGAGATACATCACTAAACAATTTTATTAGCTAAGTGAGTCCAATGAAAGGTAGACTGATAGCTACTAGGTATAAATGTAAACAGAGAAAGAAAGGTCACATTCTATTCAAGTCATATTATTGCATTATTTAGTTCTATATACGTGTACATTAGTTTTACACTCTTGTGCTTCAATAGCCACGTACAATATTTGGCAGATATGTAAGGGAAGGAAGTGGAACCCTGAGGAACTCCTGACGCAACGTAGGAATGGGCACAGGAATGGAAGACACTTGGAGTTGAACGCCTGGAATTCTTGGTAAGACGAAATCATGACCAAAATTCAATGCTACACTCTTGTAGGAACCATCTTGCTTGTAAGAAGTTGGTTGTGCAGTTGCAAGTGCAATGAATGCAACTATCAGCAAAATAAAGCACTTCATTATGGTAAGAATATCTTGTTTGAGCAGAGGTCATACAATTAAGGTATTGTCCGTATCGTATACTGTGTGCACTCGGACTCCCAGTCCTTCAATAGTTCTCATATTCCAGATGTTTCAAATAAAGAAATCAACTTTTATCATTTTACCCTCTACTACTTTTGCATATTGATTGTACATTCTTTTTTAGCTAATTATGCATACATGTTTCTTAAGGTTTGGTATTTTCTGAGCAAAATTAATTGTTCAGTCTCATTATCCACATACAGTATTTCATGGACGTGTAAGACCAGGGAGAGGTGGAAGACCATGTAACGGTGATTCATGATTTACCACATATATGCAAATAAGCTATTTCTGTTAAGAATATCATTATCCCAGTTTCCTTGTCAATTTAACATTGCAAACATAATACGGCATCTCAGTGTAGCTTTGCTCTTTTTTTTTTGTCTCATTCTGAATGTTACAACGTCTGTAATAATATGGATTAAATAAATGAATAAGGAAGGATCAGTAATTAATACTATAATATAAAGAATAAAATATAATCTACCATACTTCCTATAGCCATATCTCGAGAATTTCATTTGTACGAGTGAAGAGCATTAAGTGAAAGAATTTTTGGCGCAACATAGGTCTGGACAGAAGGATGGAGGCCTCCTGAAGGTAAACTCTTGGAATTCTTTCTAAGGTCAAATCGCTAATGATTATACATATACATATATAATACATATGCTTATATATATACTGCACACACACACACACACACACACACACACACACAACACACACACACACACACACACACACACACACACACACACACACACATATATATATATATATATATATATATATATATATATATATATATATATGTATGTATGTGGCGTATGTATATATATACCAATACCATATATACACACAAATGACATGTATATATATATATATATATATATATATATATATATATATATATATACATATATATATATATATATATATATATATATATATATATATTTACATATACATATAAACATATACATATATACGTATAAACATATAAACATATACATATACATTTATACATATAAACCCTATTATACATTAAATACCTATAATACTATATACTATACATATGATAATATTCTATATCGATATATATATTATCTATATTCAATACATTTATACTTGTCAATATATATAATATATATATATATATATATATATATATATATATAATATATACTATACTATCATATGATACTTAACATGCTCATATACACTATATACATCTATATATATACCATATTATATATATATATGTATAATATATATTGTATATATCAACATATAGTATATATGCATATTATGTATACTATATAGTTAATACATATAAATATATATATGTATATATATGATACAATTATTACATATTATAATATATTATATATATGTTATTATATTATATAGTAAATATTATGTATATATATAATATAGATATGCAACTATATATAATTATATATATATATTATTATAATACCCTTTTATAAAATTTTTTTGTTAAATTTAAAAAAAAAAATAACCATAATTTAAATTAAAAAAAGAAAAAAAATTTTTTAAAAAAAAAAAAAAATTTTTTTTTTTTTTTTGGGATTTAAAATTTTGTTTTAAAAGAAAATAATAAATTTTTTTTTTTTTTTAAAAAAAAAATTTTTTTTTAAAAAAAAAAAAAAAAACTTTCATTTATTTTCCCCCAAAAATTTTTTTCCCCTTTTCCCTTTTTTTTTCCCCCCCACGTCCCTTCCTCACTTTTTTGGGGGGGGTTTTTTCTTTTTTCATTTTTTTTGTTTTTCCCCCTTTTTGGGTTTTCCCCCCCCCCTCATTAACCCCCCCCTTATTAATTTTAAAAAACATTTTTTTCATTTATTTTTCTTTTATTTTTCCTTTTTTTATTTTATTAATTTTGTTTTTGTTTTTTGTTTTAATTTTAATAAATTTATAATTAATATGTTTTTTTTTAATACCAATTGTTAAATGGAAAAAGAGGGTGATAAAAAAGGGTTTCGGGGGGCCCCCCAAACCCAAAATTAAAATTATTTTTAATTTAATATTATGTGTTTTTTTTTATTATATTTATATAAAAAATACTATATATATTAAAATTTTATATATTTAAAAATTTTATAATATAAAAATTTTTTATATATATATTATTATATATAAATGCATATTATGTTATATATGCTTTGGGGGGTATTAAATATATATGTGTATATATGTATAATATGTAAGTATATGTGTATATGTATATATAGTTATATATGTTATATGTAATGTATATAGGTATCATATTGTATATTTTTTAGTATATATTTTAATAATTATTTTATATATATATTATATATATATTATTTTTTGTTTGGCAAGTAATCAATGATTAGTAGTATATTAATAATAATATATTTTATAAAAATTATAATATTGCAATGTTATAAAATAAATGATATATTGGGTTTTATATGTAATGAAATAGGTATATGTAAGAAATATTTTTATATAGGTATTGTATATGGGTATATATGTTTTAAATGTATATGAAAATGTTTATTTTTTAACTAATGGGTTTAAAGTATATGCATATATATAAATTTAAATTAATTTTAATATATATATATATGTATATTTTTAATATATATTGTTATTAAACCTTTTGTGATATATGTTATGTATATATGTATATTTTATATGTTAGTTTATTATTTTTATATGTATATTAAAAGGTTTTATATGTATTTATATCCCCTATATAAAATTATGGCTTTGTGTATTATGATATATATTATATATATATATATATATATAATAATATTATGAATTCGTCATTATATAATATGACATCGTACTATTATAGGGCCTATGTCAAATATTAATATATATAATATTTATATATATATATATATTGTATAAAATTTATATATATTTTTATATATATATATATTATATAACATGTCATTTTGGGGTATATATGGTATTGGTTAATATAACATACGCCAAAATCAACAATAATATAAAAATTATATATTATTTATATATTATAATATTTTGTGTTGTGTGTGGTGGTGTGTTGTGTGTGTGTGTGGGGGTTTTGGTAGTGGTGTGTTGGTGTGTACGGTTGTGTGTGTGTGTGTTGTGTGCAATATATATAACTATGTATTTATGTATATTTAAATCATTAGCGATTTGACCTTAAAAAGAATTTCCAAGATTTACCTTCAGGGGGCCCCCCTTTCTGTCCGCCCCTATGTTGCGCCAAAAATTCTTTCATTTAATCTCTTCACTCGTCAAATAAATTTTCGGATATGGTTTGGGAAAGTATGGTAGATTAATTTTATTCTTTATATTTAGAAATTAATTACTGATCCTTCCTTATTTTTTTTTTAATCCATATTTTACAGACTTGTAACTTTCAAAAGGGACAAAAAAAAAGAGAAAAAGCTACACGGGTGCCGTATTATTTTTGCAATTTTAATTGACAAGAAACTGGGATAATGATTTTCTTAACAGAAATAGTTATTTGTTTTTGGGGAAAATCATAAATCCCGTTACGGTTTTTCCCCTCCCGGTCTTCCGCCCTAAAATACTTTTTGTGGATAATGAGACTGAAAAATTTAATTTTGCTCAGAAATACCAAACCTTAAAAAAACATGTAGCAAATTACTAAAAAAAAAAGTACAATCAATATGCAAAAGTATTAAGGGAAAAAATGATAAAAGTTATTTCTTCTTTAAAATATCGGATATGGAAAGACTAACAATGGAGGGCCTGGGAACCCGAGTGCCCACAGTATACGATACGGACAAACCTTAAATTGTATGCCCTCTGCCAAAAAATACTTCTTACATAATGATGTTTTATTCTGCTATAGTTGCTTTCTTGCGTTACCTGCCACCCAACTTCTTACAAGCAAGAGGGTTTTCCTACAAGAGTGTAGAAATTGAATTTTGGTCATGATTTCGTCTTACCAAAAATTCCAGGGTTCAACTCCAAGTTCTTCCATTCCTGTCCCATTCTAGTGCTCGGATTTTCCTCAGGGTTCCATTTCCCTTCCCTTCATATCTGCCAAATATTGTACTGGCTTTTAAGCCAAGGGGGTAAAACAAAGTACACTATATAGAAAAATAAGAAAAAATTACTTGAATAGAATGTGCCCCTTTCTTTTCTGTTTACATTTAATAGTAGCTATCAGCTACCTTTCATTGGCTCACTTAGCAAATAAAATTTTTTTAGTGATGTATCTCTTTTTTTCATCTCCCTATTCCTTCTCATATACATGCGGAACAAATCGCAAAAAATTTTATGCCTCTTTGAATTAATTCTGGGGATAGCTTGCTTTTTTTTTATTAAAAGTTTTACGAGATTTCTTTTTTTTTTATACTTTCTCACACAAAATTTTTACATTCGTTGTAGGCCTTTTCCCTATTCTTTTAGTCTTCCCGGTCTTCCCTCTTGAATTTTGTTATTTCTTCTTTTTGCTATCAGTAGGGCCTTTTGCCTCGGGGGTTTGGCTATTTCTCAGTCCTTTTTTTCCCTCTCCATCATCTTTCTAACCCTGTCCTTTTCCCTTTACTGATGGTTTTTTCCCCCATAACACAAAATGAAGATTTTTTTTGTTTCTTTAATTTACGTTTCGTTGGGACCGCTCCGGGTAATTTAAATGGTTTTTTTCCCCTTTTCTCTACTGTTTTGTACAGTAATCAAAGTTATGTAAAAAAAAATAATAAAAATAATATTAAGAGACTCGACTAAATGGTTCTAAAATTTGATGCTGTCGTACTGGCTATTATAAAGTTATCTGCTAAAAGAAGTCTCCTCCTTGTTTGACAAAAAAATTTTAAGAAGAAAAATGTCACTCGCAGAAAAACCCTTTTTCCCGATGGTCCTCTCTGTCGGATCGAAACATCAAAAATTTTTAATTTCCTTTTGTTTGGTTGAATACAATTTTTTTCATCATTTTTTCAGTTTCCCCGATATTTAAAGAAAAGAAATTCACCTTTATATTTATCCTCTACACTACTAAATTGCTTTTAACTGCAATTCTGTTACCAAATCACATCATGTATTTTAAAAGATTTAGTAAATATTTTCGAGCAAAAATTTGGGGAAATTAACTGTCGGGCTCAGCATCCACAACTCGTACAATATTTTTGGGATGTGTTAAACCAAGAGAGTATATATAATAATTTAGTCATATATGTATGTAATATACAATTTTATGTAAATGTATATGTATGTTATGTATGTATATGTAATGTATGTTTTAAAATATGTATTTTTTATAAAATTTAAATATATATTAAAAAATTATAATTAAATATAAATTTATTATGCATGGTATTATTGTATATGTTTTTTATATTATATATATATAATAATAATAATATGTATATTATATAAATTTAAAAATAATTATTTAAAATATATATTTTAGTATATGTATGATTTTATATATAATAGATAGATGATATAATATGTATATGTTATATTGGGTATATATATTTAGTGTAGTACATGTTTGTTATATAGTATTATATTTATTATATGTGGTGTGTTGTGTGTTTTAATGTCTATATATGATGTATATATGATATATATGTAATTGGGAAATTTTTTATTTTTATTGTTATAAAAATTTCTATTAATATATTTTTTATTTTATTTTTAAAATTTAAAATTATATTAAAATTATATATATGTGTGTTGTGGGTGTGGTGTGTGGTGTGTGTGTTGTGTTTATTGTGTGTTGGGGTGTGTTTTGGTGGGGGTATGCTTAAAGATAATGCCAACAAAACTTGAAAAAAGGTTTTTATATAGCTCAGATTTAATATTCTAAACCTTTGCCATTTATATAAAAAAAGGAGAAAAAATGTTATAAATTGATTGGGAGATGAACTTTATATGACAAGTTGAAAAACCTACAAAAATTGTCAGAGAAGCGGAGAGGTGGGGAGAGGGAGAGAGAGAAAGAAAGGGAGTGAAAAGAGAAAGAGGGGGAGAGGAGAAAGAAGCACAGAGAGAGAGAGGAGAGAGAGGAAAAGGGGAAGAGAGGGGGTTTAAAGAAGAGAGAGAAGAGGAGAGAGGAGGAAAGAAGAGGGTTAAAAGAAAAAAAAGGTTAAAAAGGGTTGAGAAAGTTGGATGTTCTTTATTGTGAAAAAGGTTTATTTGGGGAATTTTCTTTACCCAACAATTTTAAATTTCATTAATATATAAAATACTACACTATGTTAATACATATATATTATGCAATACAACTACACAAAAAATGTATTTTACAAAATTAATATATACATAATCCCTAAAATTTTTTTATAGATTTATATATCATATATAACCCCTAATTTATTACATATAACATAAAAGTATATAAAAAGGATATATACATAAATTTTACCTATCTTTTAAAAAATAAATTTTAAAATAAATAAATAACCCTTTTTCCCAATTTAAATTTAAATATTTATTAAAAAGATTTGAAAATATAATTTAAAAATAAAGGGAATTTTTGTAGGTTTCCCACCCGAAAAAAAAAAAAAAAATATTTAAATTTATTACACGAAACCAAAAAAATACAAAAAAAACTTTTATTACTTTCAACCCGGAAAGAAAACACTTTAAAACCCAGAGAAAAAATTATAAAAAAAAAATGAAAAACCCCACAAACTTTTAACAAAAAAATAAAATTTTTTATTATTTCCCATTTTAACCCGTTTATTTTTTGTCCCTTAAAAACCCTTAGATGGAGAAAATTTAAATTTAAAAGACAAAATTTTTAAACTTCCCTCCACCCCGTTATTATTAAAAAATTTTTTAAAAAATGTTTTTTCAAACATCCTTTATGTTTTTTTATCTCTGTTGATAATTGTTGGCACTTTTTTTCCTATAATTTAAAGTTTTTTTTTTATCTTACAAATTTAATTTTTTAAAACAAAAAATTTTGGGAATTAAAAATAACCCCGAGAATTGGGAAAGGGGTAAAGGAAAATTTTACCCAATTCTTGGGGGCAATTAAATTTTATGTTTTTGTAAAAAAAAACCACCTTAAAAAAAATAGAATATTAAAACCCAGGAATTTTGAAAAAACCATTTTTTTTCCCCTAAGAATTTTGGGGCCGTTTCAAATTTTTTAATTTGGCCTATAAAATTTAAAAATTTATTGGGGGTTTTTTTTTTAAAGGGGAAATTAATTTTTTTACTCTGGCGAATGGATGGGCCCCAAATTTGGGGCCATTTAGTAAGTGGAATTTTTTTTTAAAATTACCAAAATTTAATGCAATTTTTTTTAAAACCATCTTTTAAAATTGGTTAAAAATTGCAATTTTGGAAAAAAACTTCCATTAAAAATTCAATTTGTTTTTTTGTTTAAAGGGGTATAAACTAAAAATTTAAAATACTTTTTTTTTTCTTGATTTTTCAATCCCCCTTTTTTTCTTCCCTCATTTAAAAATGTTTTATAAAAATTTTTTTTTAAATTTTTAAAATTTATATTTATTAAAATTTTTTTCTTCAAATTTTAAATTTTCAATTTAATTTTTTTAAAAATTAAATTAATTGTCGATTAAAATTTTTTGTTTAAAAAAAAAAAATTATTTTAAAATAGTTTTCCTTTTTATTGAAAAATTATTTTTTTTTTTTTTTTAGTTTTATGAATTTTATAAATTTAAAATTTTTAATTAAAAAATTTAATTTTTTTATAAAAAAAATTTTAAAATATTATTTGTTTTTTTTTTTATTTTTATGTTGTTTTAAAAAAAATAAAAAAATTTTTTAAATATTTTTTATATAAATTTTTATTTATTTTGATTTTTTATTTTTTTTTTTTTTTTTTTTTTTTTTTTTTTTTTTTTTTTTTTTTTTTTTTTTTTTTATTTTTTTTTTTAAATTTTTTATTTAAAAAATTTGTTTTTTATTTTTATTTTTTTTTTTATATTT
>NC_051398.1:14021709-14026337 GCF_015228065.2 Penaeus monodon | reverse complement strand
TGTTAATCACCATTGAAATATCATAAATAACCTTTCTGTTACACAAACTTTAACGCTTACTTATTTTATATATCACTGTCAATTTCATTGTGTTTTTATATCAGATCCTGATTTCTAAAACCGAAAGAGATAACGTTGATGCTCTTAAATAAGGAGACATTGTTGTTAGATACGGGAATTTATTATATATAAATAGGGGCTACGTGCAGTTAAAAATGTATTAAATTGTTTCCCTTTTTTTTGCACTTTGTACCCGAAAATTTTTGGTTTATTTGATACATAACTGAAAGAATTAGATTTGATTGCATAACCAGATTGGAGTTAATACATAAACATAATTTATCCTGTGTACAATGTCCATGTATAAACTACAATCTGGCAATACAATGAAATCTGTATGGTTTCCTGCATGTGGTTGAAGTTGTGAGATTGATTGATTTTTCTTTTAGTGGTTTTCATATCGGTAGAATAGACCCAAGACACTACTAGAATAATAGAAATGAAAATTCGAGATCTCAACTCAAATTTTATTTCGTCCATATGGTGGCAGAGAATTGTTTGTTCCTTAATATCCATGTACAATATTTTGCGGATATGTAAGGGCAGGAAAAAGGACCCTAAAACTCTTGGCGAAACGTAGGGATGGGAGCGGAAGGGAAGCCTTGAATTGAACCCCGGGAATTTTTGGGTAGGGCGAAACTTTCCAAAGTTCAATGCTACACTCTTGGGGGAACCATCTTGCCTGTAATAATTGGTTGTGCGTTGAAATGAAATGAAAAAACGATCAGCAGGATAACACACTTCATTGTGATAGAGATGTCTTGTACGACCAGAAGTGATACAATTTAAGGCATTTCCCACATCGTACACTGTGTGCACTCGGACTCCCAGTCCCTCATTGCTGTTCTCATATTCGAGATATTTGAAGTGAGGGAATTAGGATAAACATTTATGAGTTTGTCTTTGCTACTAAATTCTATTGATTATACATTCATTTTTCTTGGCAAATGTAAACAGGTTTGGTAAGATCCGATATACATTCTTCAATCAAAATCCAAAATATGACTTCTTCACACTCTTTAACTAAAGTATTAAATCTGAATAAAAAAAAAATATATTTACCCGCTTTTCCACATTTCATAAGCTCATGTCAAGGGGGAGAAGACTTGATAAAAATTACCTCGAGGTCCGACTTGCATATACATAATGTGATTAAAAAATCATATGCCTTTCTCTATGTTTTTTTTTTTTTTTTTTTTTTTTTTTTAACCTTGCTACTAGTTACAACAAACCGACATTCAACATTTTGAATTAGCTTTACCACACTTTACCACTCTGCCCTCACGCAGATAATCCAACTTAAACCTAATGTAGGACGGAAAGGAAGGAATCAAAATTTTAAAAACGATTAGTTATCACTACGAATCGATTCGTTATTCCAAATTTTTTTACCCCCACTTTTGGTTTTCCCGATATGTATTAATCAGTGTAGGGGATTTTTTTTTTAAAATTCAGTAGCCCATTAGAAGTTTTATACTATTTTCTATGGATATACAAGGCCAGGAAATAAAATTACTATGCTATAAAACACCACAAAGTTTCATTCATCAGTTTCTATAATAACATCTCTAGGATTTTCTCCATATGAATCAAGCTGTGAATAGAGGATTTTTTCTTCCTCTATTCAGTCTCAGTATCCACGTACAATATGTAAGACCAGGAAGAGGAACTCGGAAAAACTCATGGTGTAACGTGGGTAAACCAGAAGCACCCATGTTAAATACCGTCCAACAATCCTGGGGAATCCTGTGTGGAACCAGACGTTTGGGTTGAGGGATATTAACCCAAGAATCATATCCGCCACCAAACGCCTTCCCTATCACCGTATTTCCCTATCTGGGGGTACCGCCCCTAACCCCCTTCCCCATCGCCTCATTGCCTATCCGCCTGCTTCATCCCTTACAATGCCTTTAAAGATGGAAAGTGGGGTTACGTTTTAGGGAAAGGCAACGAAGTGGGTTGGGAAGGCGACGAATCCCCGATTGCTGTGGGGGTAAATGCAAGTACAACGGTTAATTTACTTTACTGAATTTTGTATTAACCCTGAGATTGTAACACTCGATACGACTTCTTTCCACCCGAGAACTGTGTCAGAATCCAAAGATACAAGGAACACTGCCAACAAACTTTGCTTCCGAAAGGCGCAGCGGGCGCTGTGACAACATTGCTGTCAGATTTGGTAGCTGGTTGCGCATGCGTATGGATATAATAAGTATTCCTAATAAAAAAGAGTCTATATAATAATATATAACATTACTTATACCCGCAAAGTACATTTAATAATAATAATAAACATATCTTGATGCACTGTGATGAAAATTGAGACGGAAATACATTCATAGTACAATGCCTTGGTAAGAGGGCGATAACGACTGGTAAAAACTTCACGACATACACGCGCTGACATTTTATGCTGGATTACCGCACAGGATTCTTTTCCACTGCGAGGCGACGGAAAGCTGGTCTTCGTAAAGTAAAGGCTTGGCTTTGTATTCTTTACTTTATATTAAGCGAGATTAATTATATCTTCCCATGCATTATATTTCACTTTGTTGATTAGTATATATATAGTTCTTCCCTTTTAGTAGCATTTCATATTTGTTTACTAAAATTCCTTTTCTCTTAGACGAACTGAAAGATTTATTTTGCTATGATTTTTATTTCCTGAAAACGAAATTGGGATTGCTAGTTAACGTCCGTGAATGATAGATGATCTTTAAAGGTTATAAGTCTGGAAAAGATATAAACTTTGACATTACACTTTTTTTTTGTTATCTTCGTTATGGTGTAGCTATAGCAAAAAGAATCCCCCCTGTAAATTTATTTTCCCTTTTCATAGAAAAAATTCTTTTTCTTTGAGTTTTTAGGGCAACTATTTTAAATTCCGTAATTTGGTTCATCTGAATTGCAATCACCAGCTAAGCGTCTGCGCTATATTATGACCTTTATCATTTTCAACTTAGTTGGATGTAATTTGTCATTTGTTGCTTTTATTTCTTAATTTTCTTTTGCTGAATTACATCACTATTAATGATATGATAATTATAATATTGCTAACAACGAGGAAGATAACTACATTGGTAATGCTAAATATTACAATCATAATCGTTATTATCATCATAATTCTTGTTCCTTTTTTCTTTTCTTTTAGTCTGTCATTCCTCTTTTTTTTACTCTTTCTTTTTCTTCTCTCTCCTCCTTTTTCTTCATCGGTTTCTTCCATTTCTGTTCTTATTTTACTTCTATAACTCCTCCTTCCTTCTTATTATTTTTCTATTTTCTTTCTTCTCCTCCTCCTCATCCTCCTCCCGTTCATCTTCTCTTCCTCCTCTTCTTCCCCTTCTCCTTTTTCTTCTTCCTCTTCTTATTCTCCATTTTCTTTCCCTTCCTTTTTTATTCTCCCTCTGTTTTCCCTTGTTCTTGTTTTCCTCCTCCTCCTCCCCCTCCCCCTCCTCCTCCCTTTCTTCTCTTCCTCCTCTTCTTCCCCTTCTCCTTTTTCTTCTTCCTCAGCTATTTCTCCATCTGCTTTCCCCTCCTTTTTTCATTCTCCCTCTTGTTTTCCCCTCTTCTTCTTCGTCTTGTTATTAATCGCCAATGAAAATAATACCCCCCAAAATCCTTATACTTTAACTTTCTGTTATACACACTTTATCAAGGCTAACGCTTATCTATTTATTTATTTACATCGCCGTCAATTCTTTTCATATGACTTTTATATCTGATCATTATTTTAAAAAAGAAAACAAGGCTATTATTAAAACAGAATTATCATTAACGAGATAAAATTGTGTTTGAAAAAACACGACTACAGATAAGAAATCACTGATTAATTTAAATTTTTATACCCAAATTTAAAAACCAAACTGTAGCTGGCACGGGTGATAAAACTTATCACGATAATTATTGGATATTTTTATTTTTCTGATATGAAAAAATCACATTTCTTGAAAACTGTATATGTGGGAATTTCTTCATGGGTTTGAACAATCATTACAAATAAAATTTGAGAACATTGATTTCAAGAATTAATTTATTTTTACATCTTTTATTTATACCACCACGCCGAGCCACACAGTGCATACTCACCAAATACACATACATATTTCAGAGATACGTCTATATATGTATATATATATACATACACATACACATATACATATATACAAAAGCTGTAATATAAAAAGAAAGTCTGTACATGGAGAGGCAAGGTGTCATCAGTCTACACCAATCATATCCATCCGCATATTCCTAATAACAAAAAAATATAGATTTGGTTTTTTTCTCTCATCCACCTCGTTTCCCAGACTTGCTGACTCTTAAATCTGCAATCAATAACATTAGCAATTTCGGCTGTAAATTCTGAAATATATTGCAACAGACATTTCGTGAAGTAAAGAATTCTGTCTAAGATAAATTACTAAGGAATTCTTGGAGGAAATCTTTTCACTTCACCTTTTATTTTTCTGGTAAACAGATAGAGATAGCGGTATATAATATATATGTATATATATACATACATATACATACATACAACATCATACTACATATATATTGTATTATTATATAAT
>NC_051398.1:13978159-14019109 GCF_015228065.2 Penaeus monodon | reverse complement strand
TTTCCTCTTCGGGCTGAACAGGAACAACACCCAGTGTCGTTCTTCAGTAGGACTGCAGCAGAACTTCCATACAACTTGCCATTTTTGAGCAAGGAGATGGACTCTGCTTTGCAGCTCTGCCGTAAGACTGCCCAAGGAAGTGATGATATTCCATACCAAATGATATCTCACTTACCAGAGAGATCCCAAAAGTTCTTGTTGGACCTATTCAATAGGATATATAGGGAGGGTACAGTGCCATCCACATGGAAAGAGTCTATAATCATTCCTGTCCCTAAACCTGGCAAGGATGCTTCCACACCAGGAAATTACAGACCAATTTCCCTCACCAGCTGCATCTGCAAGCTGATAGAGAAAATGGTAAACTTCAGGTTGACATGGATGCTAGAAAAGGAAAACGTGCTGACTCCATATCAATATGGGTTTAGAAGATTGAGATCGACCACAGATGCACTTGTAAGGATGGAAACTGCTATACAGAATTCCTTCGCACAGCGACGTCACATGATAGCAGTCTTCTTTGACCTTGAAAAGGCTTATGATACTACTTGGAAGCATGGCATACTCAAGAAGTTGTATGACATTGGCTTAAGAGGAGCATTACCTACCTTCATACAAAGCTTCCTTGCTAATAGGAAATTTAGAGTTCGGGTGGGAAACAGTTTCTCTAATCTGGAAGATCAGCTGGAAGGGGTCCCACAAGGGAGTGTCTTAAGTGTGACCCTGTTTGCCATTGCTATAAATGACATTGTAAAGGCTGTTCCAAGTTCTGTCTCATGTAATCTGTATGTGGATGACTTTACACTGTACTGCTCAGGAGGAAGCTTACAGGATGTGCAAGGACACATGCAGGCTGCAATAAATCAGGTTGTACAGTGGACAACATATCATGGGTTCAAATTTTCCCCAAGCAAGACCATGGCTATACATTTCCGCAAACGAGGAAAATTCCATCCTTCCCTCTATTTAGGAGTAAACCCACTGCAATTTGTCCAAGAGGTGAAGTACTTGGGTCTAATTTTTGACTCAAGGCTTACATGGGTGCCTCACATCAAACAGTTGAAAGTAAAGGCTACAAAAGCACTTAGTATTTTGCGGGTTCTTTCACATCTATCTTGGGGTGCAGACCGCACAACGCTACTACGGCTTTACCGAGCGCTTATTCGTAGTAAGCTTGATTATGGATGTGAAGCTTATTCATCTGCAACTCCCACTGTTCTACGGATGTTAGACTCGGTTCATAATGAAGCTCTCAGAATCTGGGGCCCCCCTAATGGAAGCCGCCTTGCCGCGGTGGGGGGGCTTGAGGTCCCAATGATCTGGTGAGCCGGACCAGAGGGCTACCCATACTGGAGGGGTCACCAGTGAGGGATGAGACAAAATGGCTTCCTGGTGCACCAAGGCCTATGAGAGGGGGTGGTGCGCCCACCCCTGGTTCATTCCATCTTGGACCAGGGAGAGCTCTCCCACGTGTGTTTGCCGTGCGTGGCATCCCGTATTACCAGGAGACAGGAGTCCTGGAGGTTGAGCGATGCTGCACGCTGCGCCCTGCAGCTAGCAACACACCTCTTTGGTCCTTTATTCTGGTTAGACGGGCGGCTTGATCAAGGCCCGGTCGAGTCGGTCGGCTGGTCGAGTATGGCTGGGGTCAAGCAGGTACTATTTAGTCGGTAGCGCATGGGTCCCGCGACTGCCATCAGTACTGTAATAGTGGCTGCGTATATTTCCTCATTACCCCTGTGGCTGTTGGGAGATTTTGAGCCCCAACTATAGCTTCCCCTCGTTGGACTCCATGGTGGGTGGGGGGGTGAGGAAATGAGGAATTCCAATTTGTATGAGTGCTGCAAATTTGCAAAGATCTAGCTCTCTCCCTGACGACCTGCGCAATCCCCCGACCATTCCCTCTGGAACATCACGTGTTGTCGCTTTGGAACCTTTCCAGCTTCCAAGGGGCGGGAATGGGAATCGTAATGGTTCCCGGGCTCCCAAACCAGGTAAGAAGGGGAGGAGTCCTCCTCGATCCACTAGGGAAATCTTGCCTGGTAAATGTGAAAACATTTCATGTAGTAGGTACCTAGTAGTGAAGACCATTGAGGGTGTATCAATCGTGGATCTTGGTATTTTCGAAGTACATCGAGGAATTGTTGAAGTATGTCAACGTGATCCTCGCATCACCCCACAGCGAGATGGTAGCCTGGTAGTTGAGGTTTCGTCACCAGACGAGAGTGACCGTCTGCGTGCGATATGCGACATTCCTGGGGCTAAAGTTTCATGTTCTCCTCACAAAACCCTCAATCGGTGTAAGGGAATTGTCTTTTCCCGAGACCTGATGAGGTGTTCTGAGGAGAGACTGTTAGAGGAACTAGAGAATTTTAATGTAGTGGCAGTAAAGCGTTTTAAGGGGAAAGTTGGCGGTTTGGAGCAGTCTACACCAGCTCTCCTTCTAACTTTTAATACGTCGGTCCTTCCAGAATCAGTTAAGTTGGCATGGTGCCACCTCGAGGTAAAGCCGTATGTGCCCGGCCCTATGCGGTGCTTCCACTGCCAGGGTTGTGGGCATGGAGCCAGCTCTTGCCGTTTTAAGGAAAATGGACAACCAAGAATATGTGTGGGGTGTGGTACGACAGGTCATCAAGGAGATGACAACTGTCCAGGTCCAATATGCTGTTGCCACTGCAAAGAAGCTCATGAAGCTTCTTCAAAGCAGTGTAAGGGGTACAAATTTGAGAAGGAAGTATTGATGATAGGGAGCAGGGAGAAAGTTAGTTTTCCAGAGGCAGAGCGACGTGCCCGTGTGCTGTTTGCACAGCCGGGTAAATCCTTTGCTTCGGTTCTGGCCCATCCTCCTTCCCACCAACCCTTGCCTTCCAATGCTTCTTACACCACACACTCTGCCACTTCTTTTAAACCTCAGTCCCCAATTGCTGAAACTGCCTCTGGTGAATTCCACCAGAAACGGAGTAGGAGTGAGGGGTCTATTGAAGAGACTCCTCCTCCCAAAGTAAGGTCTTTGGAGCCATCAGGTGAGGCTCCAGAGGCCTCAATGGTGACAGCCCCAGCTGCCACCATATCCACAGGGGCCTCTGCTGCTAGGCAGAATGCCCCTGAACCAAAGGCTCGGGTTTGTCCTTTGCCCAGGCAAAGGAATCCTGAGTCTGTTCAAAAGACTCATTTCAAGGTGGGGTCTTTGGAGCCGTCAGGAAGGGCTCCAGGGGTCTCAACAGTGACAGCTCCAGCTGCCACCACATCCACAGGGGCCTCTGCTGCTAGGCAGAATGCCCCTGAAGCAAAGGCTCAGGTCCGTTCTTTGTCCAGGCAAAGAAATCCTGAGCCTGTCAAAAGGAAGCCTGTGGAAACTAGTTCCACGGGTAAACAACCCCTCAAAAGACTCCCAAGATCCAGGAAAGGGACAGCCTAAAGGTGTAGGGCAAACCTTGACCACAGGTGCTGCCAAACACCTTATGAAAAAATAGTTTAAAGAACTGGATACCCTAATCCAATGGAACTGTCAGGGAATTCATGCAAAATGGGAAGAACTGCAACATCTGATAGCTTCATGTAACCCAGTTTGTGTATGCCTACAAGAGATTATGACCAGGGAAAATCATCCGATTTCCCTGAGAGGATTCCAAATTCAAGCCCATTATGGGACTTTTGACAATGGACCTCATGGAGGAGTAGCAGTAATGGTACGTCAAGATATTCCCTTCCAGGCCATCCACCTGCAGACAACACTGCAGGTGAAGGCTGTGAGAATAGGCTTGACACGACCTTACACTGTTGCATCTATCTACCTTCCTCCACATAATCTCAACATAGATGATTTGGAAGATCTACTTGGGCAGTTGCCACATCCATTTCTACTCTTGGGAGATTTCAATGGTCGGCATCACCTCTGGGGAGACACTTTGTGCAACCCTCGAGGAAGGGCCTTGGAGTCCTTGCTCCTAAGAGTAGATGCAGTTTATTGAACAGTGACACTCCACACATTTCCAAATTCAAACTGGGACATTCTCCAATATAGACCTGTCAATTGTCTCACCTGATTCACAGATGAATTTCACTTGGCAGGTTATGGAAGACTTACATGGAAGCGACCATTTTCCAATACTTTTGGAGGAGGTGAATGGTATTCCAGCCAATGGAGTGCAGAGATGGCGACTTGAACATGCGGACTGGAATCTTTTTAGATCAACTGCAGTATTGCATGGATCTGTGAATGATTTCCAGTGTGTTCAAGATGCTGTTAATCACTTCACATCACGAATTCACCTTGCAGCAGAAGCATCCATTCCCAAAAGTAGCGGGCATTACCGTCGACCTCCGGTACCATGGTGGTCTGATGAATGCCAACAAGCTATCAGAGCAAGAAAAGCTGCATTAAGGCAGTTGAAACGACGCCCCAGTGATGTAACCTTGATCCATTACAAAAAGACCCGAGCCAAGGCCAGGCGAGTGCTAAAGGAGGCCAGACGGACGTCATGGAGACAGTATGTCTCCTTGATTAACTCTGGGACCCCCTTAGCATGGGTATGGGACAAGGTGCGTAAGATCGCTGGAAAGAGCACATCACTGTCACCACCTGCTTTGAAGATTGATGGCATAATCATCACAGATAAAAAAGATGTTGCTAATGAGCTAGCTAAATCAATGGCAGAGATCTCCTCTGGAGCATCTTATACTGCCCGATTCTCCACTCTTCGGGCTGAACAGGAACAACACCCAGTGTCGTTCTTCAGTAGGACTGCAGCAGAACTTCCATACAACTTGCCATTTTTGAGCAAGGAGATGGACTCTGCTTTGCAGCTCTGCCGTAAGACTGCCCCAGGAAGTGACGATATTCCATACCAAATGATATCTCACTTACCAGAGAGATCCCAAAAGTTCTTGTTGGACCTATTCAATAGGATATATAGGGAGGGTACAGTGCCATCCACATGGAAAGAGTCTATAATCATTCCTGTCCCTAAACCTGGCAAGGATGCTTCCACACCAGGAAATTACAGACCAATTTCCCTCACCAGCTGCATCTGCAAGCTGATGGAGAAAATGGTAAACTTCAGGTTGACATGGATGCTAGAAAAGGAAAACGTGCTGACTCCATATCAATATGGGTTTAGAAGATTGAGATCGACCACAGATGCACTTGTAAGGATGGAAACTGCTATACAGAATTCCTTCGCACAGCGACGTCACATGATAGCAGTCTTCTTTGACCTTGAAAAGGCTTATGATACTACTTGGAAGCATGGCATACTCAAGAAGTTGTATGACATTGGCTTAAGAGGAGCATTACCTACCTTCATACAAAGCTTCCTTGCTAACAGGAAATTTAGAGTTCGGGTGGGAAACAGTTTCTCTAATCTGGAAGATCAGCTGGAAGGGGTCCCACAAGGGAGTGTCTTAAGTGTGACCCTGTTTGCCATTGCTATAAATGACATTGTAAAGGCTGTTCCAAGTTCTGTCTCATGTAATCTGTATGTGGATGACTTTACACTGTACTGCTCTGGAGGAAGCTTACAGGATGTGCAAGGACACATGCAGGCTGCAATAAATCAGGTTGTACAGTGGACAACATATCATGGGTTCAAATTTTCCCCAAGCAAGACCATGGCTATACATTTCCACAAACGAGGAAAATTCCATCCTTCCCTCTATATAGGAGCAAACCCACTGCAATTTGTCCAAGAGGTGAAGTACTTGGGTCTAATTTTTGACTCAAGGCTTACATGGGTGCCTCACATCAAACAGTTGAAAGTAAAGGCTACAAAAGCACTTAGTATTTTGCGGGTTCTTTCACATCTATCTTGGGGTGCAGACCGCACAACGCTACTCCGGCTTTACGAGCGCTTATTCGTAGTAAGCTTGATTATGGATGTGAAGCTTATTCATCTGCAACTCCCACTGTTCTACGGATGTTAGACTCGGTTCATAATGAAGCTCTCAGAATCTGTACTGGGGCTTTCAGGTCTTCACCTGTGGAGTCCCTGTATGCTGAGAGTGGAGAACCACCTCTTTCATTACACCGAGAATACATGAACCTGATTTACTACACGAGACTACAAAGGATTCCAGGATCTCCTACATCCAGATTGGTTTTCAACCCCTTGAAGATAGCCGATCCTATGGTAGGAGAATGAGGAATCTTGTGGAAGATCTTAATTTGAGTCTCACTAAGGTTCTGGCTGTTGGAATTCCCCAATTTCCCCTTGGACTAATCAAGTTGAGCTGGATTTAGTCGGAATTGGGAAAGGGGAGAGATCCGAAGCAGAAGTCCGAGAGAAATTTCTTCAGCACATTTCTAAATACCGGGGATCAGATGCAATTTATACAGATGGTTCGAAATCTGAAAATGGCGTGGGTTTTGCAGCAGTGAGCAGAAGGAAGATTGCATCTGGCAGTCTTTCTCTAGCAGCCTCGATCTTCACAGCAGAGTTACATGCCATCCATGCAGCAGTCAAGACGGCTAGAGATCTACGAACCATTCTGTTGTGATATATTGTGACTCTCGTAGTGCCTTACAAGCAATCAAGAGCTTAAACTCATCACATCCATTAGTGAGGGAGGTTCAAGATTGGCTTGCACTGATGTCAACACGTAAAAAGATAACTCTATGTTGGGTGCCAGCGCATGTTGGTATCAGTGGGAATGAGCGAGCTGATCAGAAGGCAAAGGCAGCTGCCGCTCAGCCTTGTGATGCTCGTTTTCCTCTCCCACACACCGACCTGAAACCCAGCATCAGAAGTTGTCTTCGTGATAAATGGAGGGAACAATGGAGGCATACCTCCAGAAACAAACTGCGAGACATTAGAGATGACCTTGGCAGTTGGGCGACTAGCATCCATCCCAACCGAAAAGTGAAGTTGTATTAACAAGAATAAGAATCGGGCACACAAGACTGACTCATGGGCCAATGATGGCTAAAAAGGAAGCACTTTGTGAAGGATGCCAAGAGCCATTAACGATCGCACATGTAGTGGAAAGATGTGCAACATTCTCAGACCAAAGACGTATGTACTTGTCTCCCCCATATACACTGAAAAACGTATTGGGGGAAGATTGTGACATAGAGGGTCTTATTTATTTCCTTAGGGAGACTAATATTTTCAATAAAATTTAATTATGCATAATGTTTATGCAATAATTTTATGCACTTAGAGCATAATATTTATGCTTTGATTTTTAATCTATTTATTATTATTTGTAAGATATTTATTGATAGATTTTTAAAGTTTTAAACATTTTAATATTTCTAGTTAACAAGGTATTCGCCGCTAATGACCTTAGCAGTTGACGCGGCAGATAATTTTAAATAATCAATCAATCTGTACTGGGGCTTTCAGGTCTTCACCTGTGGAGTCCCTGTATGCTGAGAGTGGAGAACCACCTCTTTCATTACACCGGGACTACATGAACCTGATTTACTACACGAGACTACAAAGGATTCCAGGATCTCCTACATCCAGATTGGTTTTCAACCCCCTTGAAGATAGCCGATCCTATGGTAGGAGAATGAGGAATCTTGTGGAAGATCTTAATTTGAGTCTCACTAAGGTTCTGGCTGTTGGAATTCCCCAATTTCCCCCTTGGACTAATCAAGTTGAGCTGGATTTAGTCGGAATTGGGAAAGGGGAGAGATCCGAAGCAGAAGTCCGAGAGAAATTTCTTCAGCACATTTCTAAATACCGGGGATCAGATGCAATTTATACAGATGGTTCGAAATCTGAAAATGGCGTGGGTTTTGCAGCAGTGAGCAGAAGGAAGATTGCATCTGGCAGTCTTTCTCTAGCAGCCTCGATCTTCACTGCAGAGTTACATGCCATCCTTACAGCAGTTAAGATGACTAGAGATCTTACGAACCATTCTGTTGTGATATATTGTGACTCTCGTAGTGCCTTACAAGCAATCAAGAGCTTAAACTCATCACATCCATTAGTGAGGGAGGTTCAAGATTGGCTTGCACTGATGTCAACACGTAAAAAGATAACTCTATGTTGGGTGCCAGCGCATGTTGGTATCAGTGGGAATGAGCGAGCTGATCAGAAGACCAAAGCAGCTGCCGCTCAGCCTTGTGATGCTCGTTTTCCTCTCCCACACACCGACCTGAAACCCAGCATCAGAAGTTGTCTTCGTGATAAATGGAGGGAACAATGGGGGCATACCTCCAGAAACAAACTGCGAGACATTAGAGATGACCTTGGCAGTTGGGCGACTAGCATCCATCCCAAACCCAAAAGTGGAAGTTGTATTAACAAGAATAAGAATCGGGCACACAAGACTGACTCATGGGCCAATGATGGCTAAAAATGAAGCACTTTGTGAAGGATGCCAAGAGCCATTAACGATCGCACATGTAGTGGAAAGATGTGCAACATTCTCAGACCAAAGACGTATGTACTTGTCTCCCCCATATACACTGAAAAACGTATTGGGGGAAGATTGTGACATGGAGGGTCTTATTAATTTCCTTAGGGAGACTAATATTTTCAATAAAATTTAATTATGCATAATGTTTATGCAATAATTTTATGCACTTAGAGCATAATATTTATGCTTTGATTTTTAATCTATTTATTATTATTTGTAAGATATTTATTGATAGATTTTTAAAGTTTTAAACATTTTAATATTTCTAGTTAACAAGGTATTCGCCGCTAATGACCTTAGCTGTTGACGCGGCAGATAATTTTAAATAATCAATCAATCAATCCTTCGGTGTGGAAAGACCACCACCTGAAGACCGGATGACTGATAGCTTGGATGTTCTTGAACCTCTTATGATTGCCAAGAGGGAGGGACATACAATATATGAAAAGACATACACGCAATACTCACGGCACTCAGACAAGCGCAGACTAAGCTACAGAAAGTCACCAGATCCTCAAAAGCGATATGCTGAGCCCTGAACAAAGCCGTAGGACCCAAAGTGAAAAAGGTTTGCCCACTTAAGTCAGCCGATAGGACTCATCTGCATAGCAGATGGCGAGATGTGTTGAACATTACTCAGAACTCTATGGCGAACCAAGAAGCATCAGTAATGCAGCTTTAGCCTCTACACCCAACTTTGAAATAATGACTGAACTTGATGATGTACCAACCATGCAGTAAGTGCAGAGTGCTTCAACTAAAGCACACGTTTGAAGGGAAAGCCCTAGTAAACGATGGCATCCCAGCTGGTCTCCTGAAATGTGATCACTGCCTGCTGCCACATATGTACCTTCTATGCAAATGCTGGCGAGAAGGAGCTTTTCCACCTGATATGTGTTTTTCATCAATCCCTATAATGCATTTACCAGTGAAACAAAACACTACCAGATTATGGAAATATGTTAATAATTCTATGTACAATTAGAAAATGGATATATACGTAAACATAAATATAATGAGTATTTTACGTGAAATTATATATAGTATAACAGCAAGCAGTAATATCATTCCTTCGTCTCACATACCGTCTCACTAACTTTATCTATAGGCAAACACCTCATCATGCACAATGGGAAAACAAGGAAAAGAACAATGCTTTCAATTCCTATCAGACTTTTTTATTGCAACATCGTTGTCAACGCCGAATCAGTCACTTGAAATGATTGGAGTATGTACTCATTGACACTTATGCATTATGAAGGTTCTATATATGCCCATATCAATTTCATCTCGATGATTATGAAACCCGAAAGGAATGTAATGCATCAACCTTAACCGACACTGGATGATTTGGTGCTATCCTTGGATAGTCATGGAAATGTATATGTAGGGATTTAAGAGCAGTCTATGCATTCTTTTACTTATATCGAAAATATATATCGAGAACCTAAATTGTGATTATGGTATTAATCAACAATTCACTTGATAATTATTTTCTGCATTATAAATCACGGGGAAAAAATACAGCGAGATACTCTATAAATTAACATTATTGATTTCAGATTTGACTAATCGCCAGTTTCTATAGTCTGATAAAAGTCATTCACTTACATGTGTAAAACATGTGGATATGGAAATGAATTATTAATGAATCTGAATAAGACTACGCCTGTCTATGCAATTAGCTAAGAGTAAGAGATATAAATCTTTATTAAACGCAAATAAGTAGCATAGGATGAACTCATAAATGTTGTTTATCTTCATTCGCTCACTTACAATATATATAATATGACGACTAACAATTGAGGGACTGGGACTCCGAGTGCACGCAGTAAACAACACGGACAAACCCTTAAATTCTTTGCCTTCTGTTCAAGCATGACATCCTCACCACAATGAAGTGCTTTACCCTGTTTATAGTTGCATTCATTGCAGCTGCTACTGCACAACCAACGTCTTACAGGCAAGATGGTTCCTACAAGAGTGTAGCATTGAATTTTGGTCACGATTTCGTCCTACCGAGAATTCCAGGCGTTCAACTCCAAGTGTCTTCCATTCCTGTGGCCATCCCTACGTTGCGCCAGGAGTTCTTCAGTTTTCCACTACCTGCCCTTGCATATCCGAAAAATATTGTACATAGATATTAAAAAACAAAAATACACACAATGTTATGTTCTACATAGAGAATAAAACACTGTCACAATATTGTCAAAATAAAGTTTTGAACTCGAGTTATCCTTTTTTTGTTTTTCCTATTCTGTTAGTGTGTAATTATATATATACACATACATACATACATACATTCTACTTTCATAGATATTCTTACAATTACATATCGGAAGCCCTGGAATTATATGCCACTCGTCTAATTACAAATATTTCAGTAAATAAATGAACATTGAGATACTGTGTATTTTATATTGCTCTAATAAAAGTGCATGAGAAAATATTCACGTGCGAATCAATTATTCATTTTCACATGCATTGTTTGGAATATGTTCTCATTAACGCTCATTAGGTATTATGGAGGTTATGCAACTATAGTTTTACTTGATTATAAAACCTGGAAGGAACGTAATGTCTGAACCTCTGCTAAATAATCCAGTCCTTAATTTAATAAAATAATCAAAAAGGATTCATGAGCTGAATCAAATAAAATTGACAAAAGATGTTAATTGTCGACGTCGGCAAGAAATAATCTTTATCACAAGTATATGTCTATGGATATTGATCAGTAGTTTTTATTTGTTTATGCAGTTAATATAATTCTGTTCAAATGAATAAGGAAAACCAAGTAAAGCTACAGTGAGATATTCTATAATTTGTCACTGTTTCATTCGAAGGCGACTCACTCCTGGTCACTGTGTTATAAAAGTCAATATCTCACATTTGTAAAGTTTGTGCACACGAGAATTCATTCAGTTCTGCAGATTTTACTTGGAAAATGTGCATCAAATCTTACCTTATCTGTATACGTATTTCGGTAAGGGAAAGATGTCTATAATCAATGTTATTATGTAGTTAAGAATACACTTGTACATATTTATCCTCGTCCCTTCACTTGGCATAGCTGGATTATAAGAACTAGCAATTGAGTAAGACAATTTTAATAAGTGTAATAAAACCATGTCTTCAGAGTTCACTCCACTCCAACTCCACTCC
This sequence comes from Penaeus monodon, assembly GCF_015228065.2. Classification (NCBI taxonomy): domain Eukaryota; kingdom Metazoa; phylum Arthropoda; class Malacostraca; order Decapoda; family Penaeidae; genus Penaeus; species Penaeus monodon. The sequence continues at coordinate 14,007,580 of NC_051398.1, read as the reverse complement.
ACGAGGGGCCAAATTTGCTTGTTGATCTGTCTGACCTTGAAAATTTGCTTACAGACCAGTTGGATATTTTTATTTTTGAGCTCCTCAGATATATTTTGTACTTTGATTTAAAGATGTTAATGTAGTTTTACAATAAACACTGTTGATTTCTTACGAAATTTGTATTTTTTTTATACTTAACAAAGGAATAATTAGTTTGGTGAGAAATGCTACTTAAAATGATGTAGGGAAGCATGGTGGATTATGCCGGAATGGAAACTGCTCCGGGCCAATGTTGGGTAAAGTTCGAACGAAAATTGTATGCCAAAGTCTAACCAAAGTCTGACGACTCCGGGCCAGCAGCGGCTAACTTCGGACCGGAGTCAGCCAGAGTTGGGCCAGAGTTTGTTTCTACAGTTGGACCTGTACAGGATTAGTATTTTGCCGGAGTTGGCCCAAATAAGGTCCAGAGTGGTGTGAGTGGCTGGGTATTTATACATATACATATATATATATTTATATGAATATATATATTATATATATGTGCGTATATATATGATATGCACATATATATATGCATATATATAAATATATGAATATATATCATATATATGTACACACGCAAACAAATATATATATATATATATGTAAATATATATAAACATATATTTATATATATAAATATATACATGTATGATATATGTATACATACACATATACATGTATGATATATGTATACATACACATATACATGTATGATATATGCATACATACACACATACATGTATATATATCTATAACTATATATATATACACACACGCGCATATATGTATATATATCTATATATATCTATATATACATATATATATAAATGTATGTATATATATATTTATATAAATGTATGTATATATATATTTATATATATGTGTATATATATAAATACACATATATTCTATATATATGTATATATATAGAATATGTTTTTAGAATATTTATACTTATTTATATGTATATTTATGTATTTTTATATACATATATGTATATATACATTTAAATACAAACCAGACGAGGAAAAACACAAATTCATAATTCGAGTTCAAAGCTTTATTCTGACGATATTGTGACGGTATATGTTATAAGTAGAGTAACATTACATTGTGTGTATTTTTTATTCCTTAATATCCACGTACAATATTTTTCGGATATGCAAGGCCAGGAAGTGGAACCCTGAAGAACTCCTGTCGCAACGTAGGGATGGGCACAGGAATGGAAGACACTTGGAGTTGAACGCCTGGAATTCTCGGTAGGACGAAATCGTGACCAAAATTCAATGCTACAGTCTTGTAGGAACCATCTTGCCTATAAGACGTTGGTTGTGCAGTTGTAACTGCAATGACTGCAATTGCCAGAAGGATAAAGCACTTCATTGTCGTAATATCTTGTTTGAATAGAGGTTGTATAATATAAAGTATTGTGATGTGTGTACTCGGGCTCCCAGTCTCTCAATTGCTAGTCATGTGAAGGGACGAGGATAAATATGTACAAGTTTATTCTCAACTACATAATTACACTGATTAAAGTTAATAACTTTTATAATACAATGAGTGAGTCACGTTTGAATGAAACAATGACAAATTATATATCTCACTGTAGTTTTATTTGATTTTCTTTAATCACTTCAATATTATTATATTAACTGAATAAAAAAAAAAACTGCTGATCAATCTCATTTGCAGTCGTTCTGTAGTCTTGGATTCTCAGATATAGAACTGAGAGAATGCATTTTTTTTTCATTTTATTCACTCGTAGTAGCTATATACGATACTTCTCGGGTATGTAATGTTATTAAGTAGAATTTTGAAGACATCCTGACTCGCAGCTGTTTCATATTAGCGAATTACGTAAACACATAAGGTTTGATATAGCAAAATCTGGAGAACTGAATGATTAGTGTGTAATTAACTAGGACTTTAACAGCAATTAGTCTTACAACTATATCACATTATACAATCATGTATATTTAGGTAACTTCTCACTGTATACCAAGTTGATGTGTTATCAATTACTGCACTCCAACTATGGCCACGAGGGGCTACATTTGCTTGAAAATTTGCTTACAGAACAATTAGATATTTTTATTTTTGAGCTCCTCAGAAATATTTTGTACTTTGATTTAAAGATGTTAATGTAGCTTTAAAATAAACACTGTTGATTTCTTACGAAATTAGTTTTTTTATACTTTACAAAGGAATAATTAGTTTGGTAAGAAATGCTACTTAAAAGGATGTAGTGGAAACTGCTCCGGGCCAATGTTGGGTAAAGTTCGGACGAAAATTGTATGCCAGAGTCTAACCAATGTCTGACATTGTTTACCGGGAGTGGACCGGAGTACAACCGATGTGCAAGACGACCCCGGACCAGCAGCGGCTAACTTCGGACAGCCAGAGCCAGAGTTGGGCCAGAGTTTGTTTCTGCAGTTGGACCTGTACAGAATTAGTAGTTTGCCGGAGTTGGCCCAAATAAGGTCTAGAGTGGTGTTGGTGGCTGGGTATTTATGCATATATATATATATTTATATGAATATATATATTATATATATGTGCGTATATATATGATATACACACATATATATGCATATATATATATATATATATATATATATATGTATACATACACATACATGTATGATATATGCAAACATACACACATACATGTATGATATATGCATACATATACATATACATGTATATATATCTATATCTATATATACACACACGCGCGCATATATATATATACATACATATATATATATATATATATATATATATATATATATATATATGTATACATATACATATATATGTGTGTATACGTATGTATATATATACATGTATGTTTGTATATATATACACACATCTATGTTTATTTATATGTATATTTATATTTATGTATTTGTATGCATTTATATGTATATATGTATATTTAAATGTATATTTATATGTATATATTTAAATGTATATTTATATGTATATATTTAAATGTATATTTATTACTTATTTATATATGTATTTATATTTGTACTTATTTATATGTATATTTATATTTGTACTTATTTATATGTATATTTATATTCATATGTATATTCATGTATTTTTATATACATTTAAATAGAAACCAGAAGAGGAAGAACACAAATTCATAATTCGAGTTCAAAGCTCTATTCTGACGATATTGTGACGGTTTATGGTATATGTAGAGTAACATTACATAGTGTGCAATTTTTTGTTCCTTAATATCCACGTACAATATTTTTAGGATATGCAAGGCCAGGAAGGGGAACCCTGAAGAACTCCTGTCGCAACGTAGGGATGGGCACAGGAATGGAAGACACTTGAAGTTGAACGCCTGGAATTCTCGGCAGGACGAAATCATGGCCAAAATTCAGTGCTACACTTTTGTAGGAACCATCTTGCCTGTAAGACGTTGGTTGTGCAGTTGTAACTGCAATTACTGCAACTGCCAGGAGGATAAAGCACTTCATTGTCGTAATATCTTGTTTGACTAGAGGTTGTATAATATAAAGTATTGATGTGTGCACTCGGACTCCCAGTCTCTCAATTGCTAGTCGTTTTTATATTCCAGATATGTCATGTGAAGAGACGAGGATAAATATGTACAAGTTTATTCTCAACTACATAATTACATTGATTATAGACATCTTTCCCTTAGCTAAATACGTATACAAATATGATATGATTTTCCAAATAAAATCTAGAAAACTGGATGAAATTTATTCTCGCGTGCACAAACTTTACACTTGTGAGTTAATAACTTTTATAATACAATGAGTAAGTCACGTTTGAATGAAACAGTGACAAATTATATAATATCTCACTGTAGCATTACTTGATTTTCTTTAATCACTTTAATATTATTATATAACTGAATAAACATTAAAAAGTGCTGATCAATATCTCATTTGCAATCGTTCTGTAGTCTTGGATTCTCCGATACAGAGCTGAGAGAATGCATTTTTTTTTTATTCACTCGTAGTAGCTATATACAATACTTCTCGGGTATGTAAAGTTATTAAGTAGAATTTTGACTCACCGCTGTTTCATATTAGCGAATTACGTAAACACGTATGGTAAGGTTTGATATAGCAAAATCTAGAGAACTGAATGATTAGTGTGTAATTACTCTTCATATGCATACGTGAATAAATGACTTATCATATAGTAACCAAGAGCGAGATTTGAAATAAATTATATCCAATTATACAGTATTATTATATTGAAAAGGTAGTTTTATTTTCTTTTCCTCATTCTCTGTAATAAAATTAATGTATTTAATTCATTAAAGGAAGATGGATAGAAAATTGCTGATCAATACCATATTGAATTTGTCTTTCAATAATCACAGTTAAAGCTTTTCGATATATAACTGAATATATAAACTATTTTTTCTCTTTTATTCATTCTTAGTATCCATATACAATACTTGCGTAAAACCAGGAAGTGGAATTCCTGACTCAACACTGTATATGAAAAGGCTGGATAGGATCACATGAAAAAAATGATATTCCATTTTTTTTATATTAAGAGTGCTAAATATATAAAAATAAATATATATCTATGCATATATATAATTGAATGCATATATATAATTGAATGAATATATATAATTACATTTATGTATGTCTATACATATATATGTAATCAAGTGTATGACAGATATGAAGAATACTAATAATTCATTATTATTATTCTATATACATAAATATATATATATATATATATATATATATATATATATGTTATTTTTGCATTTGAAAAAAAATATATATGTGAAAAATATAATAATAAAAAACGTTCTTCTTGAGTTGACTTGTTATAACATCTGTCTCCTTCCTCTCCAAATGATGATAATAGAAACGAAGAATAACATGCCCCTACTATTAGTCTACCATTTCTCTCACTTTCACCACTTTACCCTCCCTCTCCCCCCTTCATTCACCTCTTTACTTTGTTGTTTACTTGTTTACTAACAGATTAGGAAAATCAAAATAAGATCATTCGATTTCAACGCTTTATTTTGACGCTGTTGTGACAGCGTTTTAAGCTATGTGTAGAGTATCATTACATTGTGTATTTTTGTTCCTTGATATCCATGTACAATATTTTCCGGATATGCAAGGCCAGGAAGTAGGACCCTGAAGAACTCCTGGCGCAACGTAGGGATGGGCACAGGAATGGAAGACACTTGGAGTTGAACGCCTGGAATTCTCGATAGAACGAAATCGTGACCAAAATTCAATGCTACACTCTTGTAGGAACCATCTTGCCTGTAAGAAGTTGGCTGTGCAATTGTAACTGCAATGACTACAATTGCCAGGAGGATAAAGCACTTCACTGTGGTAATAATATCTTGTTTGACTAGAGGTTGTATAATATAAAGTATTGTGATGTGTGCACTCGGGCTCCCAGTCTCTCAATTGCTAGTCGTTCTTATGTCAAATGAAGTATCGAGGATATGTACAAGTTTATTCTCAACTACATAATTACATTGATTATAGACATATTTCCCTTAGCGGAATACTTATACAAATATGATGAGATTTGATGCACATTTACCAAGTAAAATCTAGAGAACTTAAAGAAATTTATTCGTGTATGCACAAAATTTACACTTGTGAGTTAATGACTCTTATAATACATTGTGGAAGTCACGTCTGAATGAAACAATGACAGATTATAGAATATCCCACAGTAGCTTTACTTGATTTTTCTTTTTCATGTCTATATAATTGCATTCATTGAATTAAAAATAATAAAATGCTGATCAATATCTCATTTGCAGTCGTTTTGTAGTCTTGGACTCTCCGATATAGAACTGAGAAAATGTATTTTTTTTTCTTTTATTCACTCGTAGTACCTATATAAATACTTCTCGGGTATGTAAAGCTATTAAGTAGAATTGTGAAGACATCCTGACTCATCGCTGTTTCATATTAGCGAATTACGTAAACGCGTATGGTAAAGATTTGACATAGCAAAATCTAGAGAACTGAATGATTAGTGTGTAATTACTCTTCATACGTGAATAAATGACATCATATAGTAACCAAGAGCGAGGTATGAAATAAATTATATCCTATTATACAGTATTGTTATATTGAAAAAGTAGTTTTATTTTCTTTTCCTCATTCTCTGTAATACAATTAATGTAATTGATTCATTAAACGATGGACAGAAAATTGCTGATCAATACCATATTGAATTTGTCTTTTATAATCACAGTTAAAAAGCTTTTCGATATATGATTAAATGTATAAAGTATTTTTTTTTTCTTTTATTCATTCTTAGTATCCATATACAATATTTCGCGTAAAACCAGGAAGTGGAATTCCTGACTCAACGCTGCTATATGAAAAGGCCGGATAGAATCACATTAAAAATGATCATACTCCAAAATGTTGACAATGAGATATTTATATTAATGATGTATATATATAAATAAACATATCTATGCATATATGTATATATATATAATTCAATGTATATATAATTCACTGTATATATATAATTCAATGTATATATAATTCAATGTATATATAATTCAGTGTATGTATAATTCAATGAATGTATAATTGCATGTATATATATATAATTACATTAATGTATGTATATGCATATATATAATTACACTTATCATACCGTAACCAAGTGTGAGGCAGATATGAAATATTAATAATTCATGTTCACTTTTGCATAAAAATAAAAATAAAATAGCAAAGTTGACTTGTTATCCTCCTTCCTCTTTCCTCTCCAAACGATGATAATAGAAACAAAACGCTAAGGGTGTCGCCCCCTACTATTAATCTACCACTTTCACTATTACCTTCCCACTACCCGCCACTTTTCTTTGTTGTTTCCTTGTTTACTAATAGTAACAGGAAAAACAAAAGATAATTCGATTTCAACGCTTTATTTTGACAATGTTATGACGGCGTTTTAAGCTGTATGTTGAGTAACATTACATTGCGTTTATTTTTGTTCCTTAATATCCATGTACAATATTTTTCGGATAAGCAAGGCCAGGAAGTGGAACCTTGAAGAACTCCTGGCGCAACGTAGGGATGGGCACAGGAATGGAAGACACTTGGAGTTGAACGCCTGGAATTCTCGGTAGGACGAAATCATGACCAAAATTCAATGCTACACTCTTGTATGAACCATCTTGCCTGTAAGAAGTTGGTTGTGCAGCTGTAACTGCAATGACTGCAACTGCCAGGAGGATAATGCACTTCATTGTGGTAAATGATATCCTGCTTGACTAGAGGTCGTGTAATATATGGTATTGCTGGTATCGTACTCTGTGTGCACTCGGGTTCCCAGTCTCTAATTTATATATATATATATATATATATATATATATATATATCCATATTTTAGGCTTTTCGAAATATATATATATTTTTAAAGCCATAGTATCTACTTTCATTATTTTGCGGATATATAAAACCACGGAGTGAAATCTGAAGATATGGTTTGATCACACGTATTAAAATTGTTTTATTCCATAATGTAATTTACCAAGAATAAGACATAAGATATATACAAGCTCTTTTATTAAGAGCAGCATTATCCTTGTTTCTGCAATAGGAAAGGGAAAAGAGCAAGATTCTAGACCATGGTTTTATCTTGGTCAAAATTCGCTTAAAACTGAAGCTTCCGATAAAGGCTCTGTATCTCTAATTAGACCCCAAAATCTTGATCAGACATCGCCGACAGCAGCATCTTTTCACCTTTAAACGCACAATTTCTGATCAGATATACGATTCAGTTCATAAATGTGTAGATTCCTTTACTTGGTTAATTAAGAAATGTGCCTAGTCATCCAGTGTTGGTAGAGATTGGATGATTACATTCCTTTCGGGTATCATAATAATCGAGGTGCAATTCGCGGCAAAATCAAATTCTATGGCTAATGATTAGAAACGAATTTAAATAAATATTTGGAAAGCTAACATGGTAATTTTCTAAGCATCTTCGCTTAATGAAATAATTACATTCGTTGCATTACAGAGAATGAGGAATAGCAAAGCTACAATATAAATATATATAATACTGTATACTTGGATATAATTTATTTCATATTTGCCTTCACAACTGGTGAAAGACCTGTGTAATGTAACGTCAGGAGGGAGAATACATGGCGTAAAGGATCTAGAACCGAGCTTTGCGTCCTCGGTTCTTGAGTTCTTACATTAACTGACTTTAACAAATGACACGTTGTGTGAAGGAAAATTATATATAATTCCTTGCATACTTAGCAAAGTCTCACAAATGCTATGTACGAAACATCAGTTGAATCTTTCGGTGTGGAAAGACCACCACCTGAAGACTGATAGCTTGGTTCTTGAACCTCTTATGATTGCCTAGAGGGAGGGACATACAATATATGAAAAGAGTTACACGCAATGCTCACGGCACTCAGACAAGCGCAGACTAAGCTACAGAAAGTCACCAGATCCTGTGCCATCAGGTACTAGAACTGCGATGATATCTAAAAGGCTTCAGATGAAGGAAACTCAAAAGAGATGTGCTGAGCCCTGAACAAAACCGTAGAACCCAAAGTGAAAAAGGTTTGCCCACTTAAGTCAGCTGATAGGACTCTCATCTGCATAGCAGATGGCAAGATGTGTTGAACGTTACTCAGAACTTATTTATATGTATATATTCATATGTATATTATTTATTTTTTATATACATATATGTATATCTATATATGAATGTATATATACATTTAAATACACAACCAGAAGAGGATAAACACAAATTCACAATTCGAGTTCAAAGCTTTATTCTGATGATGTGATATTGTGACGGTTTATGCTATATGTAGAGTAACATTACATAGTGTGTATTTTTTGCTCCTTAATATCCACGTACAATATTTTTAGGATATACAAGGGCAGGAAGTGGAACCCTGAAGAACTCCTGTCGCAACGTAGGAATGGGCACAGGAATGGAAGACACTTGGAGTTGAACGCCTGGAATTTTCGGTAGGACGAAATCGTGACCAAAATTCAATGCTACACTCTTGTAGGAACCATCTTGCCTGTAAAACGTTGGTTGTGCAGTTGTAACTGCAATGACTGCAATTGCCAGGAGGATAAAGCAATTCATTGTCGTAATATCTTGTTTGACTAGAGGTTGTATAATATAAAGTATTGTGATGTGTGCACTCGGACTCCCAGTCTCTCAATTGCTAGTCGTTTTTATATTCCAGATATGCCATGTGAAAGGACGAGGATAAATATGTACAAGCTTATTCTCAACTACATAATTACATTGATTATAGACATCTTTCCCTTAGCGAAATGCATACACAAATATGATAAGATTTGATGCACATTTTCCAAGTAAAATCTAGAGAACTGGATGAAATTTATTCGTGTATGCACAAACTTTATATATATGAGTTAACAACTTTTATAATACAATGATTGAATTACGTTTGAATGAAACAATGACAAATTATATAATACCTCACTGTAGCTTTATTTGATTTTCTTTAATCACTTCAATATTATTATTTTAACTGAATAAAAATTAAAAAGTGCTGATCAATATCTCATTTGCAGTCGTTCTGAAGTCTTGGATTCTCCGATATAGAGCTAAGAGAGTGCATTTTTTTCTTTTATTCACTCGTAGTAGCTATATTACAATACTTCTCGGGTATGTAATGTTATGAAGTAGAATTTTGAAGACATCCTGACTCACCGCTGTTTCATATTTGCGAAATCTGGAGAACTGAATGATTAGTGTGTAATTAACTAGGACTTTAACAGCAATTAGTCTTACAACTATCTCACTTTATACAATCATGTATATTTAGGTAACTTCTCCCTGTATACCAAATTGATGTGTTATCAATTACTGCACTCCAACTCCACTCCACGAGGGGCCAAATTTGCTTGAAAATTTGCTTACAGAACAATTGGATATTTTTATTTTTGAGCTCCTCAGAAATATTTTGTACTTTGATTTAAAGATGTTAATGTAGTTTTACAATAAACACTGTTGATTTCTTACGATTTTTATTTTTTCATACTTTACAAAGGAATAATTAGTTTGGTGAGAAATGCTATTTAAAAGGATGTAGGGGAGCATGGTGGATTATGCCGGAGTGGAAACTGCTCCGGGCCAATGTTGGGTAAAGTTCGAACGAAAATTGTATGCCAAAGTCTAACCAAAGTCTGACATTGTTTGCCTGGAGTAGACCGGAGTACAACCGATGAGCAAGACGACTCCGGGCCAGCAGAGGCTAACTTCGGACCGGAGTCAGCCAGAGTTGGGCCAGAGTTGATTCTGCAGTTGGACCTGTACAGGATTAGTATTTTGCCGGAGTTGGTCCAAATAAGGTCCAGAGTGGTGTTGGTGGCTGGGTATTTATGTATATATATATTATATGAATATATATATTCTATATATGTGCGTATATATATATATATATATATATATATATATATATATATATATATATATATATATATATATATATATATATATACATATATATATATGTAAATATATATAAACATATATTTGTATATATAGATATATACATGCATGATATATGTATACATACACATACATGTATGATATATGCATACATACACACATACATGTATATATATCTATATCTATATATACACACGCGCATATATATACATATACATATACATATACATATATGTGTGTATACGTATGTATGTATATATATATATATATATATATATATATATATATATATATATATATATATGTATATATATATACGCACACATATAAATGTGTGCATATATATTTATATAAATATGTGTGTATGTATATATAGATACACATATATGTGTGCATATATATATCTTTATTCATATGTATATTTATTATTATGTATTTGTATGCATTTATATGTATATATGTATATTTAAATGTATATTTATATATATATTAAAATGCATATGTATATAAAAATGTATTTATATTTATATTTGTACTTATTTATATGTATATTTATATTCATATGTATATTTATGTATTTTTATATACATATATGTATGTATATACATTTAAAACACAACCAGAAGAGGAAAAACACAAATTCATAATTCGAGTTCAAAGCTTTATTCTGACGATATTGTGACGGTTTATGTTATATGTAGAGTAACATTACATAGTGTGTATTTTTTGTTCCTTAATAACCACGTACAATATTTTTCGGATATGCAAGGGCAGGAAGTGGAACCCTGAAGAACTCCTGTCGCAACGTAGGGATGGGCACAGGAATGGAAGACACTTGGAGTTGAACGCCTGGAATTCTCGGTAGGACGAAATCATGGCCAAAATTCAATGCTACACTCTTGTAGGAACCATCTTGCCTGTAAGACGTTGGTTGTGCAGTTGTAACTGCAATGATTGCAATTGCCAGGAGGATAAAGCACTTCATTGTCGTAATATCTTGTTTGACTAGAGGTTGTATAATATAAAGTATTGTGATGTGTGCACTCGGACTCCCAGTCTCCCAATTGCTAGTCGTTTTTATATTCCAGATATGTCATGTGAAGGGACGAGGATAAATATGTACAAGTTTATTCTCAACTACATAATTGCATTGATTATACACATCTTTCATTTAGCAAAATACGTATACAAATATGATATGATTTTCCAAGTAAAATCTAGAGAACTGGATGAAATTTATTCTCGTGTGCACAAACTTTACACTTGAGTTAATAACTTTTATAATACAATGAGTAAGTCACGTTTGAATGAAACAATGAAAAAAATAAATAATATCTCACTATAGCTTTGCTTGTTTTTCTTTAATCACTTCAATATTATTATATTAACTGAATAAACATTAAAAAGTGCTGATCAATATCTCATTTGCAGTCGTTCTGTAGTCTTGGATTCTCCGATATAGAGATGAAAGAATGCATTTTTTTCTTTTATTCACTCGTAATACCTATATAAATACTTCTCGGGTATGTAAAGTTATTAAGTAGAATTTTGACTCACCGCTGTTTCATATTAGCGAATTATGTAAACACGTATGGTAAGGTTTGATATAGCAAAATCTGGAGAATTGAATGATTAATGTGTAATTACTCTTCATATGCATACGTGAATAAATGACTTATCATACAGTAACCAAGAGCGAGATTTGAAATAAATGATATCCTATTAGGGTAAAGTGGGGTAAAATGCGACACGGGGCAAAATGAGACATTTTGTGTCTCATATTGAAAATCTGGCCTCCCTTTTCCCGAAAACAATTCAACTCATTCTTCAGCGTGTTAAATGATCACTTGCGCGTGTTTCTCAGTGTTTGTCTCGATGACTTTCGATGGCGAAGTGAACACAAACGGCTCTGAGAGAAACTCTCTGACAATCAGAGCCGCCATTTTCCTCTGCCTTATTACAAGTGTTGGACATATTTTTGCCCTCTTTTTGCAAATGTTGCAAGGCGAGTGAGATGAATCTTTTTCTTTCTGTTAATCTGGGTGTGATTTTCCATTCCTGAGAAAGATTGGCCTAATAAGAAGCACCATTTTACATTTTTTAATTATCTTTCTCCTGTGATGAAGATGGGGCCAAATGCGACAGCAGTCAAGCCATTGGCCTAAATTTGCATAAGCCTGCTGACTTTCACTCTTAATTATATAAAACCGTTTGCCTAGTGCGAGTGGCCACTTATCAAAGTTTAGAAAAGGATAGAAGGATGCTCGTCCCATTTTTGGTTTAAAACTTGACCAAGTCTTATTTTTTCGGGTTGGCATTTTTTGCGTGACATTTTTATGAACTTTAGTAAGCGGCTTTCACTTTTTCAACAAAATATAGGGGGGTGCCATATAGCCTCCCCTCTCTTCTGGTTCTTTGGAGCATCATATCACTGATACTTCTAAATTTTACTAAGCAATGTTGATTTTAAAGAGTTATAAACAAGGATTAACAAGGATTAATGGTGTGTCTCATTTTGCCCCGAGTGCGGGGTAAAATGAGACATTAGACCTATTGAAAACTGAAAAGGAAAATTCTCAGATTTAAACATGGTAAATAGGTTTTGCTTTTGTTATTGTAATTCTTATACTTGAAACATTATGTTATAGCCTTGTATTCTTATATCCAGATCTTCATGTGTGAAGAAATGTTGAAAATTTGCTTAATTGTCTCATTTTGCCCCACATTACCCTATACAGTATTGTTATATTGATAAGGCAGTTTTATTTTCTTTTCCTCATTCTCTACTACAATTAATGTAATTAATTCATTAAACGAAGATGGATAGAAAATTGCTGATCAATAACATATTGAATTAGTCTTTCTATAATCACAGTTGAAGTTTTTCGATTTATGATTAAATGTATAAAGTATTTTTTTTCTCTTTTATTCAGTCGTAGTATCCATATACAATATTTCGCGTAAAACCAGGAAGTGGAATTCCTGACTGAACACTGTTATATGAAAAGGCCGGATAGGATCACATTAAAAATGATCTTATTCCAAAATGTTGACAATGAGATATTTATATTAAGGATGCCAAATGTATGTATATGTATATATATGAATATATATATCTATGCATATATGTATATATATAAATATATATATCTATGCATATATGTATATATATAAATATATATATCTATGCATATATGTATATATATAATTGAATGTATGTATTATTGCATGTATATATATAATCACATTTATGTATGTATATATATATAATTACACTTATCATATTGTAAACATGTATGAGACATATGAAATAATAATTCATGTTCACTTTTGCATAAAAATAAGAATAAGATAATAAAGTTGATTTGTTATCATAACACCTGCCTCCTTCCTCTTTCCTCTTCAAACGATGATAATAGAAACAAAACGCTAAGGGTGTCGCCCCCTACTATTAATCTACCACTTCTTTCACTTTCACCACTTACCTTCCCACTCCCCGCCTTTATTCACCATTTTCCTTAGTTGTTTCCTTGTTTACTAATAGAACAGGGAAAAAAAAAGATAATTAGATTTCAACGCTTTATTTTGACGATGTTGTGACGGCGTTTTAAGCTATATGTTGCGTAACATTACACTGTGTATTTTTGTTCCTTAATATCCATGTACAATATTTTTTCGGATAAGCAAGGGCAGGAAGTGGAACCTTGAAGAACTTCTGGCGCAACGTAGGGATGGGCACAGGAATGGAAGACACTTGGAGTTGAACGCCTGGAATTCTCGGTAGGACGAAATCATACCCGAAATTCAATGCTACACTCTTGTAGGAACCATCTTGCCTGTAAGAAGTTGGTTGTAACTGCAATGACTGCAACTGCCAGGAGGATAATGTACTTCATTGTGGTAAATGATATCCTGCTTGACTGGGACTCCGAGTGCACGCAGTAAACAACACGGACAAACCCTTAAATTCTTTGCCTTCTGTCCAAGCAAGACATCGTCACCACAATGAAGTGCTTTACCCTGTTGATAGTTGCATTCATTGCAGCTGCTACTGCACAACCAACGTCTTACAGGCAAGATGGTTCCTACAAGAGTGTAGCATTGAATTTTGGTCACGACTTCGCCCTACCGAGAATTCCAAGCGTTTAACTCCAAGTGTCCTCCATTCCTGTGGCCATCCCTACGTTGCGCCAGGAGTTCTTCAGTTTTCCACTACCTGCCCTTGCATATCCGAAAAATATTGTACATAGATATTAAAGAACAAAAATACACGCAATGTTATGTTCTTCTACATAGAGAATAAAGTACTGTCACAATATTGTCAGAATAACGTTTTGAACTCGAGTTATCCTTTTTTGTTTTTCCTATTCTGTTAGTGTGTAATTATATATACGTACATACATACATACATTCTACTTTCATAGATATTCTTACAATTACATATCGGAAGCCCTGGAATTATATGCCACTCATCTAATTACAAATATTTCAGTAAATAAAGGAGCATTGAGATACTGTGTATTTTATATTGCTCTAATAAAACTGCATGAGAAAATATTCACGTGTGAATTAATTATTAATTTTCACATGAATTGTTTGGAATATGTTCTCATTAACGCTCATTAGGTATTATGGAGGTTATGCAACTATATTTTTACTTGATTATAAAACCTGAAAGGAACGTAATGCCTGAACCTCTGCTAAATAATCCAGTCCTTAATTAAATAAAATAATCAAAAAGGATTCACGAGCTGAATCAAATAAAATCTGTCCAGATGACAAAAGATGTTAATTGTCGACGTCACAAGTATATGTCTAAGGATACTGCTCAGTAGTTTTTATTTGTTTATGCAGTTAATAAAATTCTGTTAAAATGAATAAGGAAAACCAAGTAAAGCTACAGTGAGATATTCTATAATTTGTCACTGTTTCATTCGAAGGTGACTCACTCCTGGTCACTGTGTTATAAAAGTCAATATCTCACATTTGTAAAGTTTGTGCACACGAGAATAAATTTCATTCAGTTCTGCAGATTTTACTTGGTAAATGTGCATCAAATCTTACCTTATCTGTATACGTATTTCGCTAAAGGAAAGAGGTCTATAATCAATGTAATTATGTAGTTGAGAATAGACTTGTACATATTTATCCTCGTCCCTTCACTTGGCATAGCTGGATTATAAGAAGAACTAGCAATTGAGAGATGGGAGCCCGAGTGTACACAGAGTACGATACCAGCAATATCTTATATTATACGACCTCTAGTGAAGCAGGAAATCATTACCACAATGAAGTGCATCATTCTCCTGGCAGTTGCAGTCATTGTAGTTACAGCTGCACAACCAACTTCTTACAGGCAAGATGGTTCCTACAAGAGTGTAGCATTGAATTTTGGTCACGATTTCGTCCTACCGAGAATTCCAGGCGTTCAACTCCAAGTGTCTTCCATTCCTGTGCCCATCCCTACGTTGCGCCAGGAGATCTTCAGGGTTCCACTTCCTGCCCTTGCATATCCGAAAAATATTATACATAGATATTAAAAAAAAATCTACATATAAAATAAAACTGTCACAATATCGCCAGAATAAAGATTGTAACTTGAATTATATATATATATATATATATATATATATATATATATATATTATACAGAGAGATACATACATTTATATACATACATATGTATATATTTACACATGCATTTTTAACAAAAACTCGTGGTCACCATCCTGTAATAAGATCAATTGAAAAAAATCCTATCCAGCCGTTTCATATAACAATGTCGATTCAGGATGTCTTCAGAATTATGATTGTTTGTTTGTCTGGTAGTGTATATATATATGTACATAAATACATATATAAAGATATACATAAGATATACACATACATAAAAACATACATATATATAAATACATATGTAAATACATATATAATATATATATATCAATATACATACATATATATATAATCACACACATGTGTGTATTTATATACATATGTATGTACATTTATATATATGTATGTTTATATACATGCATATATATACATATATGTATATGCATTCATACATATGTACAAATAAATATACATATATACAAATCAATACATATATACAAAGAAATATAAACATATAAATATAAATATATATATATATATATATATATATATATATATATATATATATATATATACATATAAATAGACATATCTTTACATATAAATATACGTATATATAAACATAAACACAAGCACAGTAATGTGTACACTAAGATGAAAAAGGAAACAGTCACAGTAGAAAAATGTAAATAGTTTCATTTTCTACTGTGGCTGTTTCCCTTTTCATACGTATATATACATATATATCTATATCTATATCTATCTATCTATCTATCTATCTATCTATCTATCTATCTATATATATATATATATATATACATATATATAAATATATTAATATATTAAATTTATAAGGCATATTTTACAATAAATATACTTAATTGCATATTATATAGGATAATGTATATGTGATATATGTTGTTTATAAAAATATAAATATACATAGATATATAAAAATTATATAAATATATAATATAAAATATATTAAATTATATTATATTATATAATATATATATATTATAATTATATATATTATATATAAAAAATTTATATATATGTTATAGATAATGTACACACACACACACACAAAAAACATATATTACTTATATAAAAAAAATATAATTAGCATATATATATATTTTCTTTTTTTTCCCGGTAGGTTCTTCTGAGCCGCCGTGGTACAGCATGATATTAATTGTTTTTTTCATTTTGTGATGCTTTGGGAGTGAGTACGGGGTAGGGCCCCCACTTTCCACGGAGAGAGCCGGGGGCCCTTTTTAGGAATAATTTTCTCTTTTTACCCGGGTTTGGGACCGCACTGACTTGGGTGGCTGGCCCCCCAGGGCAGGAGGCAATCGGGGTAAATTCCTTCCCAAGGGAAACCCCGCGGGGGTCGGTGACTCGAACCCTGAACTCAGATTCCCGTCGTGACGTCTTGAGTCCGACGTTTAAACCCATTCGGCCCACCGCGGCCCCATATATATATATGATATAAATATATATATAAATATATATAATATAAATATATATGCACTTACAATATATATATATATATATATAATATTATTGATTATATTATATATATATATATATTATATTATAATATTGTACGCCGGCCCCCTCTCTCTCTGCCCCCAACACAAGCAGGCAGGCAAAACGGCGTGCTATTCACAGGGTCGTGAACACTAAACAGCCCCAAGAGGCACCGAGACCAAGCGTCCCAGAACACCACAGGGGAAACACTTATGGCGAGGCAGGGAAAAAAATTAAACACACGATGACAGTTTTTCCTTTTTTTACAAAGTTATTTACCCTACACTTTTCTATGGGCAAAATACGGGGAAACCAGTATGTCCACTGCCGTACAGCTTAAAACAGGGAACACAAATTTTTATCGGGTCAAAAGGGCACACACGAGGCTTCACGGGAGCAGCACCCAACCGTCTCTCCTGGCTTTTTCTCCCCCCCTTCGCTCACACCCAGTTGTGTTTTTTTGCCCGGGTCCCTTTATTTTAAAACACATCCCCCGTCCTCCTTTTCATTTTAAACACATGTTTCGCACAGAGACAAAGCCCCACTGGCGTAGCCTTCCCCCCCCTTAAAGCAAAAAGCCCCGTTGCTCGGGACATCCCAAACATGAAACAAACTACAAAAAATTTAAAATAAAATAGCCCTCAGGAACAAAAAAAAATCTTTCAAACAAAAAATAACCGAAATTTTAAATGTTCTCAGAAACCCAAAATCTTTCATCCCGCGGTTTTCTTCGCTCTCGCTGGGTCCTCTGGAGGACATGTGGGCGGGGGTAATTGGCATGGCCCCCAGGGGGGTATCCCCTGTCCCAAGACCGGCCCATGGTCACCTTTGACGTCTGTTAATCGCCCTCACCGTCCAAATGCTCGCCCCTCACCCGGTCAGCATCTGCCACGTCCTCCCCCCGCTCCTGGGGCAAAAGTCATTTCTTTTTGACCTCCCCCAGGAGTAGTTTCGGGCCCCGGGTAACCCCACAGCCGGGCGCCAAGCCCCTGAGGAATAGGCAACGGCCCCACCCCAAACCAACTCCTTCTCCCCATCTTCTGGATGCTCCATTCCCTCAAAAGTCCCCAGCTTTGCATCAGCGGGCCCCTTTCTGGCCTTATAGGAGAAGTTAGCTCCAACATATAACTAACCCCCCCGGTCCAACAAGGCTCGCCCAACCGCAACCTCAGCCACTGGGGTTTTGAATGGGTCCCGAGGCCCTTACCCCATGCATCATTTTGCATCGACCCCGGATTCTAGCTCTGCCTGGGGGAAGGTGCAGCGCCAGCCGTAATACCTCTGCACAGCCAAACCAGGAAGTAGGGGCACATCTTCACTGGCACCCTCACCAGCTTCCGTCCAAGGTGGGCACACCCTTACTTGCGTGGGTAGTAAAGGGCCCAGCAAGCAGTCTGCCGATGGGCCACATACACCCACCCGCTGCCCATGCGCCCCCCAATAAAGCCCCACGGGCCCCCTTTGAGCTGACACAACCCCCCGTGACACCACACGTTCTGTGGGCGTCTGGAAGCGCATTGTGGCCACATATCGGGGGCTGCCTAGGGTCTTTCACCCCCGGCCCACGTCAGGTGTCATGGTTTCCCCATCATTGGGGGCCCTCCCCCTCATCGTCGGGTTCGAGGGCAGTTAGAATGGATTTTTGCCCATTTTTCTATTTGGGGTTTACTGGTGTCTTTACTTTTGGGGAAATTTGTTGGGGGTGTAGGCCCAAGGTTGGCTGGGTGTTGAAGTGAAGTCGGAGATAAAGGGGGGACCCGGGCCCGGGTCCCCAGTGGGCAAAGGGAGGGCAGTCCGTGGTGTGCTGCTTTTGTCGGGTTCTGCTGGGGGATCGGGGAATGCTGACCCTTTTTTTCGGCTCTGGGGTTTAAATACACTAGCGCGTGTAAGCGCGCGGGGAACGAGGGACCCCCGCTTCCAATGGCGCGGGACAGGCTGTGGACCGTGTGCCCCCAACCTGGGTAATTATGGAACCCCGGTTTGCGGGGTCGGGCTGTCAGGTACTCCCCCCCAAAGAGTGAGCAAAGCGAGCGACAAAACCCTTAAGTATCACTCCGGTGGTCCCAGTATAGAAGAAAAAGGGGGACCCAAGGGGCTCCCAGTGGGCAAAGGATGGGAGCCTTGTGGTGCTGCTGCTTTTGTCAGGTTTGCTGGAGGATGGGGGAAGCTGATTCTTTTTTTGGCTCTGCGGCTTAAATACACTAGCGCTGTGTAACGCGCAGGGGCCCGAGGGGAGCCCGCTGCCAATGCGCGCGGAATGGGGGGGCCCGGGTGTGCCCCAACCTGGGTAACTATCAAACCCCAGGTTGTGGGGTCGTGCTGTACAGCATTTCCCAAGTGGGGGCCCGGGAACCGAGGACGGCGGGGTTTGGGCCCCCTTTCTCCGCCTGTCCGATTTTCCGCCTGTACCATTTTCCTAGCCTTAGGACATGCACTCGGATGGTGACCATCCCTGCCCAGTCCTTGCAGCACGCGGGAAAAGGCATCAAATCCGCCCCGGTTGAGAGGAGGGTTTTCTCCGCCCCCTCCGACACCGACTACGTCGGGCCCCTTTCCTCATCGCCCCCCCAAACACAAGCCTTAAAAATGCTCGGGCCTCACCATCCTCAAGCTATCTTCCCCCACTTTACCCTTTCCGGGCCCCGGATGTAAATGGGGGGGTGAGCAGCTAGCCCTGGCCACGGTTCCCCTTCGGAAGGCCTCGAACCCAAAGGGCCCTCGCCAGCGCCACCTGCGGGCCTCAGGGTGTCCCTGCTTGACGTAGTTTAGCTTTTGGCCCTTCAAAGCGTCAATAAAGAAATCGGGGGCCAGGACCACATCACCTTTTCTGCAGCTGCGGGTACGACCTCCTTCCCGCGCCCCACATCCTGCGCCGCTGGGAATGTCTCGAACGCTCACGAGTCCCCTTAAGCGGACCCGATATACTTGGCCTGGGGTGGTCCCCAAAACGGCTTTTAAAAAGCCCCCGCCCGCGGGTGTTAGAGGCATTTTGGGGGAGGGCGGGATCCCCAACACTTCCCCCGCGGGCCCCCTTTGGGCTTTTCCCACGCAGGCTTCCCTTTTCCCTGGCTCCAGCCCGGGGCGATGCCGCATTTCAAATTGGGGGACATATGCCTCCCAGGCCCCCCTTTCCCCGGGGTACTAGGGGTTAGCCCTCACAGAATGTCTGGAGGCCGAGGGGTGGGGCTGGAGAAGGTGCCGTGAACTAACACACTGGGGGGGGGGAAGGGGGGTGAGGGAGGCAACGAGGGGGGTTACCGGGTCCGAGTTTGCCCCCACCTATACCAAGGGAGCGGTTCGATGGGTCCCCACCTTCTGCAGCGACCACTGGCCCGACACGATGCTGCGAGGCCCGGGGGTTTTTTCCTCCCATGGCCCCTAGGCAGACCCAGTAAATCGAACTCTGGCATTGTTCCCAAAACCCGGGTCTCCTTCTCTGCTTGCAACGTTACACCTGGACCCCGCTTTCCCGCCTTCACTTCCCCCTCGGGGCCCTTTAATTTCGCCCTTCGAGTCTGCCCCTCCTCCATCATTTCACTCTTCACGCTGCGCCGCCTTGTCGGTGTACTGTGAGTTTAAATCTTCACAGATGCAAGATTGCTCTGTAGCACCTAACAAGTTGTGAATTGTTCCTCTCCCTTTCCTTGCCTGATCGACGGAGGGTGCCCTGCCTCGGTCCCCTCTGCCCCTGCCTTGCCCTCTGCCCCTCCCTTCTGCCTTTGGGCCCATTTCCCTCCCCATACCTGCCAGCATGGCAGTGACAGGTCCCGGGCTCGGCTCACCCACTCGTGCCTCCCTCAGTCATACCTCCTCCCCCCTCAGGGCTGTCCCCATCTTTGGACATAAAAAATCGGCGCGTCTCACTATCAAAAATACAAAAACCCCCCTCAGACACCATTTGTTCGCCCACCACCTCGTCCTCCTGCCCCCCAAAACAAGGCAGGCTAGGCAGACGGGGTGTTTAAAACAGGTCTGAACATGAACAGCTCCCAAAAGGCACCGAGCCCACAGCTCCCAAAAAAAACCACGAGGGGGGAAAGTAAGTGGCGAGGCAGGGCCGAAAAAACACAGATGACAGTTAAAAATTTCCCTACACTTTTTATAGGCACAATACAGGGGGGAAAAGCACGTCACCTGCACGATACACTTTAACGGCAAAAAAAGACACAGGGGACACACGAGGTCTTCAAGGCACACCCAACTGTCTCTCCTGGGTTGTTCCCCGCCCTTCGCTCACAGCCAGTTGTGTCATGTTTTCCAGGTCCTTTATGTTAACACACCAGGGCCTCCTTTCATGAACACATGTTCGTACAGAGACAAAGACCCATGGCGTAGCAATATATATTAAATAATTAAAATATAAATATATTTTATATATATATATATATAAATTTAAATATATATATATTAATATAAATATATTTTAAATATATCCAATTCAAAATGATATAATATAATAAATAAAATAATATACATATGAAATATATAATATATAATATATATATATTTAATAATATAATATATCAAATATATATATAATATAATAAAAAATATAATTATAAAAACAAAAATAATTTTTAAAATATTTAAATAATTATAAATATTACAATTAAAATATATATTATATTAAAACTAATATTATTATATATACCATTAAATTATATAAAATTAATAATTATATAATATATATATAAATATAAAATATATATAGATAAATATCATAATATTATATATAAATATATATAAAATTTTAATATAAATTATTAATATAAAATATATAATTTAAAAAATATATATTTATATATATATATAATTTAAAATTATATAACAAAATAAATAAAAAATATATATATATCATATATATATATTTTAAAATATATATATATTATATAGATATGATTATAATATAATATTATATGTATAGTATATATATATAAGATAAATATAGATAAAATATATTTTTATTTTAAATTTTTAATTAAAATTTTATATATATATAATATATATATAAATTAAATTTTATGTAAGATTGTTATATTATTATATATATTTTTATAATATAATGTTTTTTATTTATATATATATATATATATATATTATAAATTTTATATTTTTTTATATATATATATATATATATAAATTATATATTATATATATATATTAATATATATATATATATATATATATATATATATATATATATATATTTTAGATTTTTTTTTTTTTTAAAAAATTTTAAAAAGAAAAATAATTTTAAATAAATAAAAAAAACAATTTTGTTTAAAAAAGGAAAACAAAAGATTGTGCTTTAAATTTTTTTTTTTTTTTTTTATAATTATTATTATTATTATTTATAAAAAGTGTAAATTTTTAAATAAAATTTTAAAAATAATTTGTTTAATTTGTTTTTTATTAAATTTTATTTTTTTTTATTTTTTTTTTAAATTTTTTTTAATTTAATTTATAGCACGCCGGGGGCTTTTTCTCGACCGGTGTCAGAAAAGGGGGGCCGGCGGGTTAACAAAGGGCCGGGGAAATGGGTTTTTGTTTTTCAGGGGCGGAAACAAGCCAAAAGATTGGGCGCTCCTGGGAAGACCCCTTTTGGCCCCGGGGCCCGGTTTGGTTTAAAGCCGGCAGTGGACCCCGGTTTTCCCCCTGAGTGCCGGGAGGAAATGGCACAAAGGGCCCGACAGGCCCGGGGCGGGGGGGCGGGCCGGGCCCCGGAGCTTTTCGGCAGCCCTGTGAAAGGTTTCCAGGCCGGGGGGCAAGGAACATTCGGGGGAAAAAATTGTTGAGGGGTTTTTGGAATTTGATCGTGAAGGGAATCAGCCCAAAAAATACACCGAAAGGGGCGCAGCGGCAGAGTGATGAAGGAGGAGGTTTCAGACCTGGGAAGGGGAGGAAAGGGCCAAAAGGAGAAGAAGGGCGGGGGAAAAGGGGGCGCAGAGGGAGGAGAAGGGCAACCCGAGAGCAGCCAAAGGAGGCAAAAAAATTGCCAGTTAGTTACGGTCTGCCTGGAAAAATTAAAAAAGCGAACCCGGCTGCACCGTGGGGGCGGGAGGGGGTCGCTTGGGGGGGAAAAAAGGGCTGGGGGGGAAAAAACGGGAAAGGGGCCCCCTCCCGGGGATAGTTGGCGGAAACGACCGGTTTTCAAAAGGCCGGTGTCAATTTCGGGGGTTTTAGGGGCCCGGAGGCCCCGGGGCCCCAGCCGGCGGGGCCCGGTTCCTGGAAAGGGGGGACCCCCGGAAGTCCCCGGGAAGGTGGCCCTGGGGGGCAAGTCGGGCCTTACCCCCCCTCCCCCCCAGGTGGAGCAGGAGGAGCCCGCAGCCCCCCGGCCCCCGCCTGGGGGGCCCTGGCCCGGGGAAGGGGTGGGACCTATGCGCCCATTAAATGCCATTCCCGGGGTGGGCCGGGGGAAAAGGCCCCCCTTTGGAAACCCCCCGGGGGGGTTTTGGGCACCCCCCCCCAACAGCCCAAAAGGCGGGGGTTTAAAGGGGAAAAGGGGAACTCAAAAATAGGGCGTGTCGAGACACTGTCCCCGTGGCGCAGGATGTGGAGGGGGCTGGTAAGGGGTCGCCCCCGCACTGCAGAAGAGATGATCGTGGTCCTGGCCCGCGATTTTTTTATTTACGCTTGCAGGACCAGCCTCAAACTACGAAGAGGCCACCCTGAGGACCTGAGGTGGCGTGGCGAGGGGCCTTGGGTTTAGGCCTTCCTGAAGGCAACCCCTGGCTAGGGCTAGCTGCTCAGCCCCCCCATGACATCCGGGGGAAGGATAAAGTGAGAAGATAGCATTTAGGATGGGGCCTGAGCACTTTTTTAAGGCTTGTGTTGGGGCTGCGATGAGGGAAAGGGACAGACGTATCGGTTTTCGGAGGGAGCGGAGAAACGTCCTTCAACCGGACGGTTTGATGCCCCTTCCGCAGTGCTGCAAGGATGGGGCAGGTATGGTCACATCCGAGTGCATTTCCCAAGGCTAAAAGTGGGGACAGGCGGAAAACTCGGGACGGCTGGGGAAGGGGGGCCGAAACCCCGCCCTCCTGGTTTTCCCGGGCCCCCTTGGGTAAGCTGTGTAGCGCACGACCCCACAACCGGATTCAGATTTACCCAGGTTGGGTCACACGGCCACAGCCAGTCCGCGGCATTGGACAGCGGGGTCCCCCCGGTCCCCGCGCGCTTAACAGGCTGTGTATTTAAACCCCCAAACCGAAAAACGAGATCAGCATTCCCCGATCCTCCGCAGAACCGACCCAAAGCCAGCAACCACAAGGATGCCCGTCCTTAGCCGATGGGGGGCCTGCTGGCTCCCCCCTGATCTTCTATATGGGGACCACCGGGGTGATACGTTAAGGTTTTGCTCGCTCGCTTTTTCACTCTTGGGGGGGATACCCGTACAGCACGACCCCCCAACCTGGAGTTTTAAATAATTTCCAGGTTGGGGCACACAGGGCCCAGCCAGTCCCGCGATTGGACACGGGCTCCCCTCGTTCCCTGCGCGCTTACAAGCGCTATGTATTAAGCCCCAGAGCCCCAAAAAAAGAGATAGCATTTCCCCCACCCCAGCAGAACCCGACAACAACAGCACCAAAAAGGTGCCCCTCCTTTGCCGAGGGGAGCCTGCCCGGGTCCCCGTGATCCCGACTTCATTCAACCCCAGCCATACCTGTGGGCATCAACCCACAACAAATTCTCCCAAAGGATAAAAACACATAAACCCCAATAGAAGATGGGCAACCCTCCATCTTCTATAGCCCTCGAACCAGCACGATGCAGGGGGGGGCTAATAGAGGGAAGCCCTGACACCTGACAGTGGCATGGGGGTGAGAAAGACCCTTTAAAAGGAGTGATATGTTGGCCACAATGCGACTTCCCGAGCACCACAGAGACTGTGGGGTCACGGGCATTTGGGGCAGTAAAGGGGCCCGTGGGGGCTCTTATTGGGGGGCGCATGGGGCAGCGGTGCCGGTGTTGTGGCCGTCTGGGCAGCAAGCTTGCGGCCTTGACTACCTGACGCAGAGTAAAGGCGTGTGTCACCTTGGCGGGAAGCTGGTGAGGGTGCACAGTAAGAGTGCCCCTACTTCCCGTGGTTGGGGGTGTGCAAGGGGTTTACGGTGAGCGACTGCACCTTGCCCCAGGACGAGTCTAGAACCGGGGTTTGACTGTCAAGAGGATGCTGGAGTAAGGGGGCCCCGGGAGCCCATTCCAAAACCCGCCTGGTGAGGGCTTACGGTTGGGCAACCTTTGGACCGGGGAGGGGGTTGTTATAGTGTTGGTAGAACTTCCTATAAGGCCCAGAAGGTGCCCGCTGATGCAAAGTGGGCATTGTGAGGAAATGGAGCATCCAGAAGAGTCGGGGGGCAAGGAGTTTGGTTGGGGTGGGGCCGTTTTCCCGACTCCCCGAGGGCTTGGGCACCCGGCTGTGGCGTTACCATGGGCCCGGAAGCTATCCCGGGGCCCGGGTCAAAAAGAAGATGACTTGCCCAGTAGCGGTGAGGGACGTGGGAGTGGACCGAGATAGGACGAGCATTTTACGGTGAGGGGGATGAACAGACGTCAAAGGGACCCCGGGGGCCAGGTCTTTGGGGCAGGGATACCCCCTGGGTGCCCCTGCCCAACTACCCCGGCCACATGTCCTCCAGAGGACCCCAGCGAGAGCGAAAAAAAGCCGCGCTGGGTGAAAGATTTTGTGTTTCTGAGAACTGATTTACAATTAGGTTTCTTTTTTTTTGAAAGAATTTTGTTTTTTCCTGAGGGGTTAAATTTTTTTTAAATTTTCTGTGTTTGTTTAGTTTAGGGTTTTAGAGGAGGGTCGTTGCTTGACAGGGGGGGGATGTGCTCGCAGTGGGTCTTTGTCTCGTGCGAAAATGGTTAACAGGGGAAAAGGGGACCTGGGCATTGTTAACATAAAGGGACCCGGGCCCAAAAAATGACACAAAAATGGGTGAGCGAAAGGGGCGGAGGAAAAAAGCCAGGAGGCGGAGTTGGGGTGCTCCTGTGAAACTCGGTGTGCCCTTGTGACCTGATAAAATTTTGTTGCCCTGTTAAAGTGTATCGGCAGTGACTACTGGTTTCCCCCCGTATTGTGCCTATAGAAAAAGGTCGGGGAAATAACTTGTGTAAAAAAAAGGAAAAAAACTGTCTGGTGTTTATTTTTTGCCCGCCTCGCCACTAAGTGTTTCCCCCGTGGTTTTCGGGGCGCTGTGGGGCCCCGGGGCCTCGGGGGCTGTTTAGTGTTCACGACCCCTTTAATGCAGCCTCTGTAGCCCGCCTTGTGTTGGTGGCAGAGGACGAGGGGCGGCGTAACCCAAAATTATATATATACATAAAAATATATATTTTATATATTTAAATTATATATATATATAATAATAATTAATTTGTTATGTGCATATTATATAATATTTATATAAAATTATTAATAATATATATAATAATAATATATATATGGGGCCCCGGTGGCCGATGGTTAGAGCGTCGGGCTCAAGACTGCGACGGCAATCTAGTTTGAGGGTTCGAGTCACCGACCGCCGGGTTTTTCCCTTGGGCAAGGAACTTCACCTCGATTGCCTGCCTAGCCACTGGGTGGCCAAGCCAGCCCAAGTCAAGTGCTGGTCCCAAGCCCGGATAAATAGAGAGAAATGATTACCTAAAAAAGGTACCACCGGCTCTCTCCGTGGAAAGGAACTGGGGACCCTACCACTACTCACTCCAAGAGCATCACAACATGAAAAACTACAATTAAGTATCATGCTGTGACCACGGCGGCTCAGACATGAACCTACCGTTAAAAGAAGAAGATATATATATATGCATATATGTAATTTTATATATAAGTACATATATGTTTTTGTGTGTTTTGTGGTGTTGTACATTATCTATATACATTTTAATATATATTTTATATATATATATAAATATTATATTATATATCTATGTATAAAGTATATATTCTAATATACATATATACAATATACATATTACTATATATATATGCATATTATGTATATTTATATTATAAATATGCTATATGAATATATATATATATATATAATTAAATATATATATATATATGATATATATATATTATATTAGATAGGGTAGATAGATAGATAGATAGATAGAAGATAAATATAGATATAGATATATTATTATACTATGAAAAGGAAACGGCCAGTAGAAAATGAAATATTTACATTTTTCTACTGTAAATGTTCTTTTTCATTTAGTGTTTCACATTACTTTCTTTTGGTTTTATGTTTTATTATACGTATTTTATATGTAAAGATATTCTATTTATATGTATATATATATATATTATATATAATATATATATATATATATATATATATTTATTTTTATATGTATTTATAGAGCTATATTTTTTATGTATATGCGTATGTATATAAGTATATAAATGTATATAAATACATATGTACAAAAATATTTATGTATATATATTATGTATATATTGATATTTATATTTTTATATTTCTTTTTATATATGTATGATTTGGATATATGTATATTTATTTGTATATATATATTGTTTTATATGTATACTTGTTAGTAATATGTATATATATTTGTGTATATGTATTTTTATATGTACATATGTATGAATGCATATACATATAGTATATATATGCAGTATATAAAACATACATATATTATAAATGTACATACAATTATTATAAATAACACTGTGTGTGATTAATATATATGTATGTATATTGATATAATTAATTATATATGTATTTAACATATGTATTAAAATATATGTATGTTTTTATGTATGTGGTATATCTTATTTTAATCTTATATATGTATTTATGTACATATATATTTTACACTACCAGACAAACAAACAATCAAAATTCTGAAGACATCCGAATGACATTGTTATATGAAACGCTGGATAGGATTTTTTTCAATTGATCTTATTACAGGATGGTGACCACGAGTTTTTGTTAAAAATGCATGTGTAAATATATAACATATGGATGTATAAATGTATGTATCTCTCTTTATAATATATAATATATATATATATATATAATATTATATATAATTCAAGTTACAATCTTTATTCTGGCGATATTGTGACAGTTTTATTTATATGTAGATTTTTTTTTAAATCTATGTATAATATTTTCGGAAAATGCAAGGGCAGGAAGTGGAACCCCGAAGATCTCCTGGCGCCCAAAGTAGGGATGGGCACAGGGAAAGGAAGACACTTGGAGTTGAACGCCTGGAATCTCGGTAGGACGAAATCGGACCAAAATTCAATGCTACACTCTTGTAGGAAAACCCTCTTGCCTGTAAGAAGTTGGTTGTGCAGCGTAACTAAAAAATGACTGCAAAATGCCCGGAGGAAAGATGCACTTCATTTTGGTAAGATTTCCTGCTTCACTGAGAGTCGTATAATATAAGATATTGCTGGTATCGTACTCTGTGTACACTCGGGCTCCCATCTCACAATTGTAGTTCTTCTTATAATCCAGCTATGCCAATTTAAGGGACGAGGATAAAATATGTACAAGGGCTATTCTCAACTACATAATTTCATGATTATAGACCTCTTTCCTTTAGCGAAATACGTATACAATAAGTAAGATTGAGCAATTTACCAAGTAAAATTGCAGAAATGAATGAAATTATTTTTGGTCCACAAATTACAAATTGAGATATGACTTTATAACACAGTGACAGGAGTGAGTCACTTCGAATGAACGGACAAATTAAGAATTCTCACTGTTTTGGCCT